>NC_034011.1:17741541-17864183 GCF_000346465.2 Prunus persica | reverse complement strand
TTTTAACAAACGACGGATTAAATAAAAATATCGACGTCTGAAATTTTGAAAAACAAATAAAAAAGGCAAAGTTATGTGAACATACCTTGTCGTCATGCTTTTCTTCATCTTCTTTCTCCTTTTCTTCTTCCTTCTCTTCATCTCTTTTTTCTTCTTCCTTCTCTTCATCTGGCTGATGTTTCCCCATTTTGGCAGTATCATCCTCCAAATGTAGGGATCTCACATCACCTCCAGAGCAGCTAGCTTTGTCAGACATTGGATTTTTGGGGCTTTGGCTAATTCTTGGTTTAAGCATGCTTGGATCAAAATTGGGAATTAATTGGGAAAGCTGACTCAGGAAATGCTCCCTCTCAGCCTCTACCAATTGTTTTGTCCTAGCCTCCATCCTTAAGGCCTCTTCCCTTGCCTTAGCCTCCATCTTTTTAGTCTCTTGAGAACTCTTAAACTCTCCTTCAAACGGTCGTCAAAGCTCACCCTCTGTGGTTTGGGCAAATTGAAATATTGCCTTGGGGAAACACCAGCACCAACTCCCCTCAGTCTGCCTGGATGCTCGGGGCCCAAAGCCATGGTCAGCACATCATTGCTGCCATCTACTCTGACTTTGCCTTCCGAGACTTGTTTCTGCAATTCATCCTAAAAAAAGATAAACAAAAAAACACACGACGGTTATTTATGTACAAACGACGTATTATATAATTTCACACGACGCAATAACGTATAAACCGACGTTATTATAACTTATCACGACGGTAGTTATACCGACGTGGTTATTTATTTAAAACGACTAAATGAATAAACAACCGACGTCTTATGCTATAATTAAAGATAACAGAGTAGTGATTCCTATTTAGACCGTTAACGACGTTTTTAAAAAATTTTCGACGTGGTAATATCCTTCACACGACGCGAAAATGAACCACCGACGTCTTATGCTGTAATTACAGAAAACATAGTAGTGATTCCTATTTAGACCTTTAACGACGTTTTTAAAAACTTTTCGACGTGGTAATATCATTCACACGACGAAAAATATAACATACGACGTAATAAGAATAATTCACAGTTTAATAAAAATTTAAAACAGAGTGATAGTAGGCTTACAATTAATTTTGCTTTCTCTGCCACCTTTGGATCAGGGATGTTACCATGTTTGTCCTGTCTAGCTCTCTTCCATAAGGTAGATCGATCAATTTCTACCCCAGGCATGGTTTCCTCCAATTGATCCTCCAATCCAGCATATCCTTTTCGAGACAATCGATGATTGTACTCGAGTTTCTCCCCAATCTGTGCATGTTGAGAATGCACAGACTCAAAATCTTTGGATAGCCTTGAAGCTACAAAGGCATCCCATTGTGCTTTCTCTATGAATTTATATGTTTCAGGGGGTTGGCTTAATTTCTCCCTGTCATTGGTGTATGGAAGGATATAATGCCTCGTTAGTGTAGACTTGAAATCCTTCCATTTCTTGGAAGCAGAAGCTAAAACAGAGGTCTTGCCCCCTTGGCCTACGACAAAAGCCATGTCAACTGCTTCCCAAATCTGCTCCTTTATATCCTTGGGGATTTGGGACCATTTCTTGTCCACAAGTGGGATCCTGGAGCGTGCCAACACACCAATATACGACTGCATCTCAATATGTGCTTGGCCAACACCTTTCCCCCTTTTATTGTACTCAACAATTGGCCTCAGTTTCTGAAGCTTTCTCTTCACAACACGAGGCATTGTGCTCATACCTCGACCAGTCTTTGAATCATCTGAGATTGTTGTCTGGCTGGTTTGTTCTGTCTCAGCAGATGATGAAGCAAACTTCATCTTCTTCGAAGACTTCATCTCCTTCGAAGACTTATCTTGAGGAGCTACCATTCCAAGCTTCTTGGAGCCAGAATCCTTAGTTTGTTGTTGAGAAACCATTTTAACAGACAAAACTGCAAGTGAAAATATTTCAGGAAAACATTAAGAACACAAACGACGGTATTAAAAAAATACGACGTATGATATGATTTTAGACGACGCAATGAAATAATCTCAGACGTAATAAATGTTTAAAACCATTATTTATATAACGTCGTGGTATATATGTTCACACGACGTCAATAGTAATACACCGTCGTGGTAAACTATTATTTATATTTTATCGTCTATATTAGATACCAACCCTAGTTTCTTTTTCTTTATATTTTATCAAATAAGGGAAAAACAAAAACCATTGTTCAGCGAAATCAAACCTGCAATTAAACAAGCATATAAAAAAAGACTATTATTTTAAAAACAACTTTGTCAATTTTCAGACGACGCTAGAACAACTGACGAACCGTCGTGGTCTACCGTCGTCTTATTTAGTTGATGTAGTTGTCTTCAAAGTTGGAAACTTTCTCTCTTTGTCTGTATATTTTATCAAACTTGGAAAGAAGTAAAATGATTTTGGCCAGAAAAAAGGTAAAAAGATTTTTCAAACAAAAAACGTATGAGCATGCAAAACAGTAACCAAAATAGTGAAAATGAAAGCTTACCTTTTGCGTGCAATGAAAGCAAGAGGAAGATGATCGATGTTTAAGTTCAGAGACGACGAAGAAGACGAGAGGAAGACGATGAGAAACTCTGACAATGCTCTGACAAGGAAAAAAGACGAAAAGGTTTCTCTGGGAGATTGAAATTTTTAATCGGGTTTGGAAACAGTGCATGTGTAAGTCGAAAAGTTGCTTACATATAAAACCATTTCAAAAAAATAATACGGCGGTTACATTTAACTACGTCGTTTTTAACTAAAACGACGCAATATTTTTCATTCGACGTGGAATCATTTCATTTAACGTCGTTAGGTTTAATATAACCGACGTGGATTTTAATTTTTAAATTATGAATAGAATTTTTTTTCCCGTGACCTTTCAGTTTATTTTTCAATTACAGTGCGTTATAAATAGAGTTTTTTTTCCGGAGGAAATTTAAAACGAAGGAAATTAATATTCTGCAATATGTAAAGTTTCTTTTTTGGATGACAGATTTAAATAAAATAAGAATATAAAAACAACAAATGTGTAAGTCAAGTAGACGAAAAGTTGCTTACATATAAAACCATTTCAAAAAAATAATATGGCGGTTACATATAACTACGACGTATAAATTACAAAATACGACGGTACATTTAACTTCGGACGTGGTAAATAAATACGACAGTAGTTTGTAGGTACCGTCGTAGTAAACTCAAAAATTAAAGTACATAAGTAATAACTCGCGTCATGGTATATTATTTAACACGTCGTTTTTATTAATTTACCGACGTGGATTTCTGTAATATACGTCGATCATACCGACGTTGATTTTACAATTTAAACGGCGGTTTGTTTGTAAGGACCGCCGTTGGTTTTAAAAATTTATTCTATAAATTTGTCGCTTTCATTCATTTTCGGTTTACATTTAAGGTTCCAAGTTCTTCCTCTCTCAGTCTCTCATGTCTCAAAGATAATAATTTGGATGTTTTCTCAAAGAGAAATTGAGCTTACTCGCTTCAAATATATGTCCACAAGAAGAAGCTTGTCAACTAGCCTTCTCACTTCCTTGATCAAGCCTGATAGGACACTTAGTGCTTCTGAATACTCCTTGCTTTCCATCAAAAGAGATGCAAGCCTGGCCTCCACTCGCTGTCGAAGGAAAGTTCGCTTCTCAGGGAAATCTGAAGATCAGATGTGCCTGATCCTCTGCTTGATTTTCTTGCCTAAGAAGATCCGTCGGATTTATTGTGATAGCCTCTTCCTTTATCCGTAGAGCTTCAGAAGAAGAAGATGGGTTTCAAGAATGCGATAAAGAATAGAAATGGCTTCAGATGGCCTCTAAAGCATGAGCAATTGAATCAGTAGTTTCTGGGAGATATGATGAAGACATTGTCAATGCTTTGAACTACACAAGTCCTGCAGAAAGATATGTTAAAGAAAATGAAACAACGGCGGTTTTCTGTTCTACCGTCGTCTTTTCTCGTCGTCTATATTAAGTTACGATGGCGGTAGATTTATAATTACCGACGTAGATTATTTTGTTAAACGTCGTTAAGTGTACTACAACCGACGTGGATTTTAATTTTAAATTATAAATGGAGTTTTTTTTCCCGTATTCTTTCAGTTTTAGTTTTCAATTCCAAAGCGTGATAAATAGATTTTTCTTTCCCGAGGAAATTTAAAATGAGGGAAATTAATGTTCTAGAATTTGTAAACTAACACGACGCAATATTTGCAAATCTGTGTCATCTGTTAAGATTATGATGTGGAACAGAGTTCCATCTGGTAAGATTTCGTAACCCTTGGGATCTCAGACAAAACTGATTATGTCGGCGGTGTTCTATATAAACCGTCGTGGTTATTTCAATTCTTGTCATTAAGTAGATCTACCGACGTAGGATAAGAAAATCAAAGAAAAAAATTGTTAACAAAAATTCTTATTAAGACGACCGTTAAAATTAAAGGTACGACGTATAAAATGAATAAATACGACGATAAATTTTATTGTACGATTTAAAGATAACGTAGTAGAACTATACGAGAATGACGTCGATATATTTATATTTTCCGTCGTTGTAAATTAATTTAATACGGCGATATTTTGTATTTTAAAGCCGTGGATTTGTTTGTAATTATACGGCGTCTTATACGAAAACCTCGTCGTGTTATTTTATGAGTAAAAACGGCAGTTTTTATTGAAATCGTCGTCTTTACTTTCTACGTCGGTCGATTCATAACTTCTGCCGTTCTTTGTTGGCATTGATTTTACACTGAGGAAATCTGTTTCAAATAGACGTCGGTTGTTTAATTATGTACGTCGTTGTTTTTGAACAGCCATTTGAAACTCCATTTTTTAGTTGTCTAAGGTTGTATTACACGACGGTGTTTTTAGAACCGTCGTCTTTTTATAAACCACGACGGTTTTCACTTAGACCGTCGTTGTTTTCTGGTCGTCTTTTTCACTTTTTGTAGTAGTGAACATGTGAGAAGGGCTATAGAGTGTTTGATCCTATCACTAGAAAACTTCTACTGTCAAGAGACATTGTATTTGATGAAGGAGCAATATGGAATTGGAAGGAAGCAACTGAAAATTCTGTGGTGATGGTGAATGATGAAGAGCAGCCTAGGAATTCTCAAGTGGAATTATTTGAAACACCTGTAGGAAATCGAAATTCTGGTTTCATACCTATAGACTCAGTCTCCCATGAAGAATCAAGCAAGGCAAGCAGCAGATTGGAAGACACTCAGAACTTCGATCATACTCCATTGAAATAGCACAATGCAATCTGTGCACAATGGAGCCTGAAAAGTTTGAAGAAGCTGTGAAAGATGAGTCATGGATGAAGGCAATGGAAGATGAGTTGAACATGATAGAAAAGAATGATACATGGGAACTTGTTGACAGATCTATGAATAAACCAGTGATTGGAGTTAAATGGGTGTTTAAAACTAAGCTAAATCTGGACGGTTCAGTGCAAAAGAATAAGGCAAGACTGGTGGCTAAGGGATATTCACAAAAACCAGGGGTGGACTACAATGAAACTTTTGCACCAGTGGCTAGATTAGACACAATCCGGACTCTGATTGCACTTGCAGCTCAGAAGGGTTGGCAGCTGTATCAATTAGATGTTAAGTCAGCTTTTCTAAATGGCATCTTAGAGGAAGAAGTGTATGTAGATCAACCGGAGGGATTTGTAGTGAAGGGTAGTGAAAGCAAGGTTTACAAGCTGCACAAAGCTCTATATGGCTTGAAACAGGCGCCAAGAGCTTGGTATAGTGAAATTGATGGTTATTTTCTTGAGTGTGGTTTCACAAAGAACCAAAGTGAGGCTACTCTTTATGTCAAAGCAAGAGGTGAAGCAAGCATCTTGATAGTATCCATTTATGTAGATGATATAGTCTACACTGGAAATGATCAAGAAATGTTAGAAAACTTCAAGAAGGACATGAAGGAGAAATATGAAATGACTGATCTGGGGCTCTTACATCATTTCTTGGGAATGGGTGTAATTCAAACACCAACAAGCATATTCATTCATCAGAAGAAATATGCAACAACTCAAATTTGGTTTGAATGAGTGTAAGCCGGTATCTATTCCACTAGTTACCTCAGAGAAACTAAGTAAGGATGATGGAAGTGGATTGGCAAGTGAAGAGCAATACAGAAGGATTGTTGGAAGTCTGCTGTACCTCATAGCTACTAGACCTGACATTATGTTTGCATCTAGTTTGCTTGCAAGGTTCATGCATTGTCCCAATAGCAAACATCTTGGAACAGCAAAACGTGTTCTTAGATATGTAAAAGGAACTCTAGAATATGGTCTGGAGTATGTGAAAGGAAAAGAGGCAGTCCTAATTGGCTATTGTGACAGTGATTGGAGTGGTTCTGTGGATGAGAGTAAGAGCACCTCTGGATATGCCTTTTCTTTTGGTAGTGGAGTGTTTGCTTGGGCCTCAATCAAGCAAAATTGTGTTGCACTCTCTACTGCTGAAGCGGAATACATCAGTGCCTCTGAAGCAACAACACAAGCTATTTGGTTGAGATTTGTCTTAGAAGATTTTGGAGAACTTCAAACCGAAGCTACACCTCTACACTGTGACAACATTTCAGCTATTGCTATTACAAGGAATCCTGTGTTTCATCAGAAAACCAAGCATATCGATCGAAGGTATCATTTTATTAAAGATGCTTTGTAAGAAGAAACTGTGGATCTGATTTATTGTCCCACAAATGAGCAATTGGTAGATATCTTTACAAAGGCTTTGGCTAAGGATCGTTTCTGCTATCTCAGAGAGAAACTTGGTGTGAAATCAGCTCACAACTTAAAGGGGAGTGTTGAAATGTAAGTGATGAGCTGATAAGAATGTAATTAGGCCTCTAAGCTAAATGGTGTATTCACTTTGTCACTAAGATAGACAAGTGTTAGGCGTTAGTCATGTTAAGTGGTTATAGCCACGTGTAAAAATCCTAGAGAGCAGTTTTGGATGTTAGGCTGTGATTCTCAGTGATGTAAGAGAATCCAGCTATTCTTTCATACGGTTATTTGCTCACACTGAGCTTGCTCTATTTGAGTACAGAGCTTGCAATAGAAATATGTTGTGATATTTATTGCAAGCACACAATTCGCACAAGTAATATAGTGATGAGTGAAGTGTCGTTCCCACGAAGAGTGATTTAATTTACCAAGTGCCGATTGTGATTAACCCAAGACTTTATTTGAACAATTGATGATGAGATTTGATTGATTAATTAACTAAAACAATGAATAAAAACAAGCGTAGAAAAATAAAGTAGTGAGATTCAAGTTATGAGAGCACTAGAGCTTCCGATTTCACCATAGCCAATTCTACCCAACTCCCTTAGCATGTTAATCCTAATTATTCTCCATGTTGACAGTTGATTTTCCCTACTTTATTCGATAATCCATCCCTGGTTATACCAAAAGTATTCTTATTACCAACCCACTCTATCCCTAGTAGTGGAATTAAGATAATAAGAACCCATTAAATTCCTTGGAAAACCTACAAAACAACCACATAAGTCATGACAAACATCCCTGTCTAATCATGTAACTCATGGCATCGATTACAAGAAGCAACCCCAAATTGGATATTCCTGTCGTCAATTTAGCATCAAAACAATTAAATGTTGGCCAAACATTCAAAGCATTAAGCATGGTAATAGATACTCAACATGGAAAAATACTTGGAATTAACATTGACTAAAGTAATTGAGTATTCATGGCTAGGCTACATCGTAGCCCTAGCAAGAAGAAATTAGTTCATGACAACTTTAATAAAAACCATGATAAATAATATCATAGGAAAGAAGTAACCAATTGAAGATTTGATCTCTGCACGACAGCAACTCTAGCTCCAGGTTGTCTTCTTTGTCTCTCTAAAACTCTCTCTCTCTCCTTTGAGTGTTTCGGCTATGAGTATGAATGTGTAGGAATTTTAGGGTAGATGAAGGAGGATGGATGATGGGTAATGGATCCTTTCAACAATGACCTAAACTCCCTATTTATAAAACTCCTAGAAATCCTACCTAAGGAATAATTACAATTGTTATAAAAATAGGATTCCTTCTAAAATAAGGTCTTCTTTATTTCTCCTTGTTTGACTTGATAAGACTTGCACCATCTTGAACTAGGAAATTTGACAACATTCCTTGCAACAAAAGGAATGACTTGGCTTCTTTTTAATTGATCTTCATCTCCTTGCCTTTTTTTAGCACACTTTCTCCTATTTCACAATTCCTTCACAAATCTCACAAAACCAATTAAAAACAACCAATTTAATCCAAGAAATTAATAAATAAATAAGCAAAGGAGGCATAAAATATATATATATAATATAGACTTATCAAAATACACACACTGTTTTGATTCAGTCTAGCTCACTGCTCTCTCTGTGTTCTTCCTTCCTCCTTCAATCATATCAAAAACTCTAACACAACCCCTAGCTTCCTATGACATTTTGTTCCTTCAGTTTCTGAACAGCCTTTAGGTGTTGTTTCAACTTCCATGGGCATCTTTCCAACTTATTTGGGCATCACTCCAACTTCTTTGGGCATTGCTCAAACATCTAAAAATAGCCGTACCAACAAGGAGGCTAACAAGATATTCCATCATGATGCACAATAAGTTATTCCTATTATTGTAACTTTTTTCAATTTTTGGTTTATATTTTGACAGGTGGTTTCATTTTCGATGAGAATTAAGTGGATATGTATTTAGTTTTTTCTCGTGAGTACTGAATACTTTTTTTTTTTTCCATCAAATAGAAGAATTTTATTGAACTTGCATCAACACTTATAATAGAGCTAAGAGTGGTCTCATTAAAACCTTGTCATATCAAACCCCCAAAAGAAGAAAATCTGATCAAGAAAAAAGAGTACAATAACACCTCTAAATAAACAACAGAGGAAAACAAAACAAAAAAAACACCATTAAGTCTGCATCCTATCGTTCTCTAGTACCTGCTTCAGCCAAAAGGGGGCAATATCTTCCCAAAAAAACGGCAGACCTTTCTTCAATCCAAACTGGGCTAGTGCATGTGCAGCCCCATTGCCAGCGCGAGCACCACTCAACCACCCCACGATACACTATTAATCTTCTAATATCCTCCACCACATTGCCCAAATTACTCCGCCACTCCAAAGCTCCCTTGAGCGTCGCCACTACTTCTTTGAAATCAGTTGCAAGCACGAACCGAGTATAGCCTTTAAACTCCATCATCAATAACCCTTCCCTCATTGCCACCAACTCAGTGCCTAATACATTCAGCCCAGGTGAACTCAAAGCAGCAAGCCCACATATGAATCTCCCTGCATTAATTATCTTTATAACAACCCAGCAAACCTCTCCTTTCTCCTTCATGGTCCAAAGCACCATCACAATTAAGAATAACGGTATGCAGAGGCGGTCGATCCCATTTGATTTGCCGAGACACCCCAGACAGCTTGGGCCGCACCAAACAGGATTTGTAACTTCCATATAGCTCCATAGTTCTCTCCGCTAAATCTTCTACGCGAGGAACAGATTTCCCATGCAACATATCATTACGTGTTTGCCATAGCTTCCATACACAACAAACAAACCTCTCCAAGTCGACCTTTGAGCAAGCTCTGATAACCGTATCTAATAAATCTGCAAAAGAGCCTCCACTAATTTTAAAGCGCCTATCAAACCTCGTACACCTCCAAAACTGCTTGCTAAACTTACAACTCCACAAAGCATGACAAGCATCCTCATAATATTTGCCACATCTGAAGCAAACTTGGGACTCAACCAGTTTCCTCTTATACAAATTAACGGCATTGCTAGAGTATATGAATGCATATATATAAATATTTTTCTAATTTGAAGATTTCTGCATACAAATTTTTCATTTGATGCTTCCCTTTGCTTTGTGTTCATTTTTTCATTCCCTTTGCTTTGTGTTCTTATAGTACCTTTCTTACTTTCTCTGCCTTTTTCTCTCTTTCCTCTCCTCCCAAACCCATGAAATGCTCAGTTGTTCCGTTATTATTAAGGGTAGAATGTGGGGTTATTAAATTTTTTTAGAAATGACGTTCTCTTTTCATAACTTGTCAGGGAACATTTTGTAATTTGAAAATTAGAATTTTTGCATTGAGTCTGATTTTGATTGTTACAGTATTTAGTCGGAATTTTGACTTGTGTAGTCATTTACAGTGCCTGCTAGATTGTTTTGTTGTTTTGAGAAGTTATTATGTCTTCACATTTTTGTAGGTGATTAAAATTAGTGTGTGCACATGGGAAAGTAATTAATCAACCAAAATCCACTTGATCCAATAGTTGCAACTTGGTGGACTTATTTTCCCCCCCTTCTAGATTTTACTTTTGAATCTTTATCCTCTCTTAGATTATTATTTAGAGCAAGAGCTAGCAGTGGATTTCTTTTAGTATACATCAATCGTCCTAAAGAATGTTTTCAGTTTACAACTCGATTTGAATTTTTGTGTGTGTGTGTGTGTGGCTGTGTAGTATATAGTAATCTGTGTTTAGCTATATTGTACAGTAATTCTTAGCTGAAATCGCAATAATAGCTGAAAAAATCTGATATATAAATTAGGAAAACAGTTAGACAAAATTGAACAAAGATTGATACGGTTTTCAGTCAAAACATACAAATTCAGCCAAGTAAGCATGAGAATTCTCATGGTAGCTTTTCATTTCTGAAGTCGATCTTCTTTTTGTATTCTGCCAAGTATAGCCGTGCGGCTATACTATTTCTTTAAAAAATATAAAAATAGGGGGTTTCGCCGAACGGCTATACTATTTCTTTTAAGAAAACAGGAAAAACGTAGTATAGCCGCCCGGCTATACTATTTCTTTAAACAAAATGCAACACCGAGTAAAGCCGCCCGGCTATACTAATTTTAAAAAAATTAAATAAAAAAGAGTATAGCCATGGAAGAAACAAATGTTCTTCAAACATTAAACCAAAGACAAAGACAACATATTCTAGGCCAACATCGTTTGAACACATGAAAGTTCAGACTGACGGTGTTGACGTCATCGTCAGTTGGGCTTCAACGTGGATGTCAAAGAGACAATCACTGTGAACATCATTGATGTCAGCATCGGTTGGGATTCACATAGAAAAAATCTTGATCTGAAAAGGATTTCAATAGAAGGTTGAGAGATGTAAGTTTTCCAATTGAGTCTCATAAATCAAACCCACATAGAAATAAAACCCAAAAACATTCCTGAAATTAAACCCACATGAAAACTTCAAAAAACAAAACCTTATCTTTCTAAGGGGAGATGTGGTTCAGATCTAAATATTTGAGTTAGGAATATAAGATTACAGAGAAACAGAGAAAGGCAAGATGAACTAACAACATACCAAGGATTGATAATTCCAAGATTGAATGGAGAAGAAGGAGAAGATAGAATGGTAAAAGAAGTTGGATTAGAAAGTGAGAAAGAAGAAAGGTAAGGGATTGAGGTTCATACGAAAATATAAAAGCCTAAGAATTGAGGATGAGGAAAGGAGAAAGAAAGAGGGAAGGGAAGAGAGCCTTGGTTAGTGAGAAAGATTCCATCCATATAATTTTTATTAAATTACCATTGTAAATATTTTATTCTGGGGAAGATTATCCTCTTATATTTTATTACATTATTACTATTCATGTGTCAAGCACAACAAAATTTATTATATTCAAATTATTGGACACAAATAATAGTGACTAACTAAAATAAATTAGTTTACTTAAAAAAATGGTACTATTTCTTTCCTTGTTTTGTAGTGAATTTGGGTTCGGGTTCAGTTGAGTTCAAAACAAATTAACCGAACCCAACCTATGATGAATTCAACCTAACTTAGGTAAGGCTCGAGTTGCCTAGCTTTGTTGGGTTGGGCTTGGTTGGGTTCAACCCGCAAACTCACTTACGGCTCAACCCAACACCAACCCATTTTATAAAGGATAATATGTTGATTCATCTATGTATATAAGATGATGAAACATTTAAAAAAAAAAAATGACCCTTACTTAATGAATTTATTAAGAAAAAGTAACAAATAAAATAAAATATAGCAATAGAGAATGCTCTAAAGTACAACTTCGTTTCCTCAAGTATAAAAAACAAATGAAATATAGGAGAGTGCTCTAAGGGACAACTTTATTTGCTTGAATAACAAATAAAATTTGCATCCCTAGGTTAAAATTTGGGTGAATTTGACTTGAAAGAATCAAAATACCCCTCTACATGGGGCATGTGGTCAAAACTAAATGGGGTTGGGAGGAGTTAAATTTATTAAATTAAAAACTACACGGATAAAATTGACAAAATTGATACTATGGTGACCAAATTTGCTCGAATAACAAATAAAACAAAATAAAATATAATGATAGAGAATGCTCTACAACTTCGTTTTATTAAGTCAAAAATAGAACAAAATAAAATGCTCTCGTTGAGAGTCAAACAAATTGAACAAAATAAAGTGCTCTCATTGAGAGTCGAACTCAAGACCTCCCGCTTACTAAACGGGTGCTCTAACCAACTGAGCTATGAGAGCTTGTTGGTTGACCTCAAACAATAAATCATTTTTATTCTGTTTCTTCTTTATCCTCTACAGTACAGAAATATGTTTGGCATAAGAATTACCACAGTCGATCTCTTTCCTTACCTCCTTACGAAACTTCTCCACATACTCCGCAGGCAGTGAAACCAGAGCCAAAACCCCTTCAACACCCTCCTCATTTTTGTGCCCAATAACTGAAGTCACCATCCCAGGAACAAGCCCAGTTCCAGCTCTTCCTGGTCCACCATACACACCTTTTCCCCACCCAAAATCCAAATCAACAAACCTCAATTTGCTCATATCCGAAACTGCAAACCCCCCATCCGCAACGAACTCTCTGCGCCGGTTCATCTCGATGAAGTCCAGCATCGAGGCTCTATACTCAATTTCAGTGACGACCTTCTTCACTTGTGATATCAAGTTTGAAGCATAATGTAACGGGCTGTCTACTAGTTCGCCTGCCTTGGCAATGGCGCAGGCGAACACGACAGCGCTTCCGTAGTAGCCTTCAGGGAGGGAAGGAGTGGACTGAAAGCGGGTGTCGATAGGGAAGAGAAGCCTCGTGGTGGACTGAGGGCTCATTAGGGTTCTAGTCCTTGCCCTCCACAGACACCACGCTATTGCGTGAAAGGCAGGGCTTTTCTGGGAGTAAGTTTGGTTCTTGAGAGATGATATGTCGGCCCGAGAGAGGAAGACTGAAGTTTGAGCAAGAGACTTGAAGTCGGTTTCGGTGTAGGCAGCGGTAGGATCTTCAGGATCATGAGGGGATGATGATGTGACGTCATATTCATGGTGGGGGTAGGAGATGGTGGGAGGTGACCTTGGGTGGAGGGCTTGTCTTCCCCAAGCTGGTAACAATGAAGGAGCTGCTTGAGTTGGGTTTAAGCAGAATTCTGAAATGGCTTTTATCAAGATGTAGGCGCCATAGGCATCACAGATGCAGTGGTTCAATGTGTATGCCAAGACAAAGCCTCCACATGCAAGTCTTGTGACCTGCAAAAGTTTGATGACACAATTAATTAATTTCAAGAAAACAGAAATGATCCAATTTTGGAGCCAACCGTTTTTTCTCATCATCAGCAAGCATCTTACAGCAGCAAAACCAACTTAAAGGTGTTTGATCATTTCAAGTTAATGAAATGCATATAGCTCTGGTTAGTTAAGGTGAAGAATCCAACGTATCTACACTTCCCTTTCACTTTCAAGTTATCAAATTCTTTCTTTTGATTAATTCAGGTATGAATTACATCTTGAATCATATCTTAATAGAAGTGAGGCCTGTAAATGGGATCTTTGTGACTTCACTCATTAATAATTGAATAGAAAAACTGGTCTAATCGTATTTTGTCTCTTTCAATGTTGGAAGATGTCCTAAATTCGAATCATTCCGTCACGAAAGGAAACAACTTATTATTGTGTCGTTTCTAAAGATATTCGTCAACTAGTGACTTTTCCTGCCTAGTCCTAAAAGGAATTTGAATTGTGAAAATACTTATATATGATATTTAGAATACTCTGCTAATTATATGGTTAAATTTTTAATCCATTGACTATGTGGTCAATGGAGTCTGAATAGTCATCACAAACCTGCATGCGAAGCAAAGGTGAATCAGTGATAAGAACACTTCCCCACAAATCATCCACAAGCAAACTCTCCCATTGAGGAAATGGTGGCTTCAGTCCACCATCAGCTTCACGCAGCTGTGCCAATTTGATATCAGCATTGCCTTCACGAAAAATCACTCCCTCACCACAACAGTCCACAACGAGCTTGCCCTTATCAGCATGCCGGAGCCGCCCGGCCACGGGGTAGTAGTAAACAAGAGCCCTGGCCAAGGCCTGTTTTATCAGCCCAACTGGGTCTTGATCATGAGTCTGTGATGAAGCTGTGCTTGGGGGATAGAAATGCACAAAAGGTATGTGGTTTCTTAGGCCTTTTTGGTCATCGATGTTGGACAAATATTTGAATTCTCTTGGGGTTGGTATCTCTGGTCGAATCAGTTCTGGTTTGCTGACTTGCACAGTGAATTTGAGCATTGGTGCCATTGTTTGATGATCTGCAGTGGCCTGTTTATAGAATGGTTTGGATTGGAGGGAATGAGGCAATGGAGCTTCTTTATATAGTGCAGATGAGAAGTATAGCTCCTCATGCTAGTCATTACAAACGGTTAGCTCTATTTTGACTCCTAGTGACAATTTTGCGGCTACTAAATTCTGTTTTCAAAACAATATAAATCAAAATATATACAGATTTATGAGGGGAGAGCTAATAAACTCATTGGGTCATGACTCATGAATTGTGGTTTTCTTGATGACCTTTCTTAGTTCCTCACAAATCTCAATTAGTTGTAACGATTGGACTAAAGACCTATAATATATGTGCCGACAGGACATGAACAAGAGGGATATAACTCGTTGTATCTTCTCATGTATCTATCTCTCTTCTTATGTGTCTATCTCTCTCCTCACATTATATGTCACGTGAGAAGAAAGAGACACAAAAAGATACACACCATATTGCAGATAACTTAACAAAAGAGAGGAAAGAGCCAAAAAAATTGCCATACATACATATGTGCAATTTCACAAGAGAATTTGTTGGTCATTACTTTGATGATAGAATGAAAAAAAAAAAAGAAAAAAAAAAACTTTAGCAAATTTGTGTGTGGACTTTTATTTTGTTGGGCCAAGGTAAGTAACAGAAAAAGGTGTTTTCTTTTATTTTTGTTATATACTTTCTCTTTTGTTGTACAATAGTGGGGCCCAAGGCCCAAACAACATAAAACGAACTCAAAATAACAGAAAAAGTATTCAATGCCCATACAATTCTGGCGTGGTGGATTCCATTTTGTCCCAGCGGCAGGCATATTAGGTGTACTGCTAGAATGGCAATTTATGCATAGTGATGACAAACAAAAAATAGAAATTAATTAAAATAAATATGAAAAGTGATGCTCATTTCTCAGAAAATTGTTCATCGTATTAAAATTTCTGACGTGGCATGCCTGCACTAATATATAGTTCTTGTAGTTGCAACTTCTCTATCCCACCCAAACTAACCTAATCTTTCTTTTTCTTTTTCTTTTTTGGTAAAGCAACTAACATGATGGGAAACAATAAGTATTGTTAGGAGACTATTGCGTGGAAGTTTTATAATAGCTGACTTCTGGTGAGATCAAGAAGCTCTCTAGTTTCATTTTTGTGAAATTATTTGCGTGTCAACTACAAGGTATGGTGTGATTGGTAAAGTGTCACTTCCAGTCGACGAGCTACCTAATGCCTCAATGACAGGAATTCGAAACCCGCTGAAAACACTTTGTGACAAAAAACAAGCCAAATCCCGAACGAGAATTAATCTCATCTTCGAATGTGAGGACACCACAATGACTATTAGACTCGTTCATGTGATACTAAGGCCTGCACGCGCACCCTTGACAATACCTCGCCCCTATGGGCCCTAGACCCTTCCTTGTGACCCCCAAATCCGTCCTTCTAACTCTGAGATTCGCCACGAGGGCAAATGAGTAAATGCCATGCACAAACGAGTCAGTTCCATGCTTGATCTGGTGACCCATTGACTCGACCCAATGACCATGAGACGTAACCCAATAATCTTCTTGGTGATCCCAAAACTCAACTCATATACATAAAAAACAATTGGTCATCTTTAGCATTCTCGCATATCAATCTAGACACTGACATGCATATCTCCATATTTGGTTACATGTCTTCATTGTTATTGACACCAGGAATTCAATCGATGTGGAATTGTAGACCAAACCTTGTAGTTTATGCACACAATTGTAAGAATTCATCGTGATTAGTACAATTAAGCTCAAAATATAAGAGTTTAACTAAGTCGTAAATCAAGTGACGATGTGTTAGTGTGCTTCGGTTAATCACGTGACGATGCACAACTCTTGTCAGGCCTTGTTAGCGTGTCTGGGCATTAGATGTGTTGTATCATCATGATTCGACTACGCAGATTGTAGCATGTGTCACTTTTTTAAAGTTTTAGAAATTTCCTAATTTCTCCAAACTTCTAAAATTTGCTAAAAATATACCTCCAATCTCCAGAAAAATTCTACCGAATTCACTTCTACTCTTTTCTATCACCTCCATTTCTCCCAATGACCCCAAAATTTTTCCAAATAAATTTTTAACATCTCCATTAAATTAAAACAACCTCCAAATAATTCAACTTCATTTTCAACGATTTCAAAAGGCCCATAAGCTCATACTTGTCACCACTTTGAGCCAAAAAAATTGTTTTCCACACAGATGGCTCCAGTGAATAATACAAAGATTTTTCGGGGCCCATAGGAATTCTATGTTGAGAAGGTTGAGAGGAGTGAGATTGCTTAAGAGTTAGTGATTGAAGGGGCTATTCCGTCTTCATTGTAATCTTATTTCTTTTGCCACAGTATACTGTTGTCATGATCGCGGATCGGGGACGTTACCCATTTTGAGGTGAACCTCTTTCAATATTGGGAAGAGAAGTCACTAGACTAAGAGTTAGTTGGTATATTCTTGTGTTGATTGGTTGTTGTTTTCTACAAACTATTTTCTCTTCTTGATTATTTGTGTGATCTTGAACTAAGAATTTAATTATTATGAAATTTCTAACATTGATATGTTTGTTAATATATGGGTATAAGATTTAATCATTTGGAATTAACATGCCTTTTTATGTTTATGTTAGCATTTGGCTCACTATCAGCCGTATATTCAACTTCAAACAGGCGTATTGTAATTTATATAGGTTTCAAAAAGGCGCTCTAAACCTCATAGATAGTTGCTAAAACATTATTAATCTTGTCAAGCTATCATGTGAGACAATTCGCATATTAAATATTTCCGGGTATGTTTATATGATAGAGATGAAGATAAGGTAGTTTAATCTTCAACAAGGATTGGGACCAGCTCTGATCTAAAACATAATTAAGAATCATTAGGAACTTAAACTGCCAGGTGGGTTCAATATATAGTCTACTAAGAGCCTAAGCAGTTCCGGAATTAGGACGACTGTACTAATTTTAAGTGATTATCAATATCAACCGCAAAGGATCCACTAGTATAGTGGTTTTGAGTATTTACTCCCTCAAATAATGTCTTGGGTTCGAATCTTAGCATCCGTGTAGTGTGTGTGAGTTTAGTATACTATCGTCCCTTTTAATAGAAAATATCCTAAAAACAATTGATTATCAACCAGCAAGGACATAAGGGGAACTGGCATTAAATACTAACTAATTGGTTCAAGAGATTATGATCTGTTGTAATAAAGAGAGGTTCATTGAGACCAAAAAGAAAGAGAGGGTTTCAAGGTAAGGAACAACACAATCTCTCCTTGAGACAAGGAATTTCTCTTTTTTCAATGCCAGCTTTGGGTTTCCCTTTTTCCTCCGTTGTTTTTGTCAAAGACACAACATGCATGTGGATATATCGCGATGATCTTGAATGGGTTGCAGAAGATATAAATATATATACTCAACTGTCTTTGACAAGCAGCGAAATGTTCAGTGCATGTAAATATTCTTTACATGTTATTTGACTTCAAGAAATGATTAATTTAATTTGGATTCAACTTTGAGTTGGCTCAAGAAAATTTTCAGTTTGGTACAAAGTGGTACAAAGACTGGTTAAGTACTTAATACTCTCTTTTTGTGCTCATTTTGGTCTGCCTGCAAAGTTTTATACTGTGTGATAAGGGAAGTGGATGTAAGATGAGATTAAAACTCCGATGCTAGTACTTCTTTTGGGGACTTATGATGAGGTTTGAGAATCTATATAGAGGAATTAATTGAAATTATTGATCAAATTTTAAAGCCTAAATATCATTTTTAAATTCCGCCCGGTCAACGGGATCTAGTCCAGTGAAAAAGGGTCTTGACTTGTAGACCAGAAGTCTCATATTCGAATCCTTACGGCATCATAGTTGTGTGTGTATATGAGAAATATCTCTCCCCTAATTTAGACTATCACTTATACTCCAAAAATTCAACCTGAACATGTACTATTTCCGAATACCATGACAATTAATTGGACTTAAACCATCGATCAGTAATTGAACCATCGGCTATTGATATGATCCTTGGACTTGAGACCGAACACTTGGATCCTAACCCCTAGGTTCAAAATCTTTAGTTTATGAACTTAGGTCATCATGTTCGCAAATTAGAGGCTCGAGAATGTGTATAAGATTGCATTATTATGTTAGATAATATATTCATGTACATATTTTTGAAGAAGTGGGAAAATAAAACTCTTGACAAGCATGGATATGCTTGTTCTCATGTATGGGAAATGCATTTTTTAGCCAACTTATTCACATTATAAACTAAAATACTTTTTTATCCTTGAAATCTCCTAGTATTGTTTATGAGGGTAGTACTCAAACACTCAAGAAATTTTGATTCCTAATACTATACAAAAGGAATGAAAATATAGTGTAGGATTCATAGTGTAGTTAAGTAGGAGAACGGAAAAGAAGAGAGGAAAAACAAATCAAAATAAGTGGTTTAGGATATTGAGGTGGATTGCTGACCTAACTCCCCGTGTTAGGTAAGTTTTTCTCATAAAATGGCCCAATGTCCCGTGACCAAAATCAGACACCGTTATCACATCAAATCACTGGACTATCTAGGCGTGTTCTTTATATAGGGAAGATAGTTGCGTTGATTTCTTTTTTCAGTTTGTTCCAACAACGAAAAGAAGTGGTCTAATTAGACCATGTGAGACTCCTTGTTTAAATTTCAAACATGACATCCAAAATATCAACACCTACCCTGCCTAGAAATGAACCTCATTATGCAAACCAAATAGGCCCCACGTCGGCTAAAAAAACCTGACAGAACCCTAATAGCCATGGCCCATGCAATAACTGTATTTGAATCACCAGCTAACTACAACACGCATGTAGAGAATAGAGAATGTAAAATACAGCCCCAGTCCACGTGCCGATGTGGGGAGAAGGAAAGCAGGCAGGAAGCTGCGTTAAAAGTAGTGGTCCAGGTTCCGGAGGTGTAACAGAGGAATCTGAGCGACGTGGGATGGCGAAAGATCCGGCGACCCTTCTGCTGCATGCTTTGCTCTTCCAATCTTCTCATCCTCTAATCTTCCAATCTTCTTCTATTTCTATTCATTTCTGCCAGCTAACAATCCCAATACAAATTAATTAATTATTTAATTATTTAATTATATTAGTATGCAAGTTCATATACATCTCCAGAATATTAATTAATTTGTTCACTTTTCTTGTTCCCATGAGCAGTATAATTAAGACTTGCTAGCTACCTTCAGTGTCACACATTTTAATAATTCATTTTAGTTTAAATAAATAATAATGCAATCAGACCAATAACCAATAATATAATAATAATCCACTAGTGTAGTGGTTTAGAGCAATTGTTCTCGAAGAAAGGTCCTGGTTTCAGTCTTAGCATCCGTGTAGTGTGTGTGTGAGTTTAATATATTATCGTCTCTCTCAATAAGAAAGGTCCTCCAAAAAAAATATATATATATAATATTAACAATATTTATATAATAATCTTTTCAGTCTGGATCCCTACAAATAGGGCTTCTACCTATGTGTCATTCTGCATATGCATGCCTAGCTAATTAACTACTTGAGCTAGTTCAGTTTAGCTTATAGAAATTCCAAGCTCATTTTATTTTTCTTTCTCAATGGCTCTAGCCAAGGATATGAGAATGCCTCATGACTCATGCACTCATGAGTCTCCTCAAGTTTCATCTGATCTTTCTAATGGTTTTGTGTTTAGGGCCACATCTAATTACCATCAACCTGATCATCAGGTAGCCCACTCAGTCATAAACTTCAAAAATAGTGGGTACAATAGTTTCTTCCAGAACAGTGAATCTTTGCTTAGTTTTGAGAAAAACAGTAAGCAGAACATTTTGAAGACCAGAAATGACAAAGATGAGCACTTCAATTGTGAGGATGATTTGCATCATGGTAATTACCAGTGGAACCACACGGCTAGCGTCAGCGATCCGCGGCTTTCGGGGGATTTCAATTGTTTTCAGACAGCAAGCAATTACAGCTCCATGCCCAACACTTCAGAAGATGACCATGGAGATGAGGCTTATGGGTGGTTATACTCTGAAGCCACTGTAGTTGCAGATGGCTTCCAGGAACCCGAATCACAAGAAGGCTTCCACAAGCGTCCGCATGCGGTTAGCACTCCCTTTTCTTCTCCTAATTTGTTCAGCAAATTATTATACAATTTAGCTCTTGTATGTCATGTTGTAAAACTGTCAATCTCCGTTATAGATCAAGTGTATATTAACATCATGACAACAACAGTTTAGACATATCGAAGAGAAATTAATCATCCAATCAATCTTATATATATATTTTTTTGAAGTTGGTACCAAATCTATATCATGGTCTTGATCTAGAAGGAATTTGTTCACAGGGAGAGGCCATGCAACCTTTAAAGAAGCAATGCACTAATAGTGGTACTAAGAAGCCCAAACCCAAGTCATCAAGTCCCACAAAGGACCCCCAAAGTATTGCAGCCAAGGTTTGCTTCAGTTTCACTTTAACAGAATGATCAGATTCTGATACATATATTATATTTGGTTCGTTGCAACTCAAGTAAAATCTTTAAAATGGGATTTAATAGTGAAAGAATGTTTGTCTTCCAGAATCGTAGAGAGCGGATTAGCGAACGCCTTAAGATACTACAAGAATTGGTGCCGAATGGCTGCAAGGTTGGACTAAATTTCTTGACTTGTAGATCATGACATATAAGGCCATCAATCATATATATATATGTGATTCTTAGCCTTGTGTTATTTATGCGCAGGTTGATTTGGTAACCATGCTAGAGAAAGCCATTAGTTATGTCAAGTTTCTTCAATTGCAAGTCAAGGTGTGACATCGACATTTCTCTTTTAATTTTTTTTGTTTTGTAATTGTCTTTAAATTACATACCAGAGGCTTATATCGTGAGATCTGAATTCAGGTGTTGGCGACTGATGAATTTTGGCCGGTTCAAGGTGGGAAAGCTCCCGATATTTCTCAAGTGAAGGAAGCCATTGATGCCATCCTCTCATCTCAGAGAGACACTAGTTCAAGCTCAAAGTAAAGGGCTTGAAAAGGAGGCATTAGAAGAATAATTAAAAAAACAAGTTAGAGTAATTACTGCGTAGGCAAAGGATAAAAAGCTTTGTCATACATGGAAGTCGGCAATGAATTAATAACATTTGTTTTCATTTTTGGTTATACCCAAGCGACCCAATTATGCTTCTATGATCTTATACATAATGGAGATTGAAATTGTAATCTAATTGCATATGCTATTTATAGAGTTAAAAAGCTTATATGTAATGGAAATAACACATTTTTGTTATTTTCCGTCAATAAACACAATGACATATAAAAAAATTATTCCATATATTATTACGTTATCGACACAAAAAACTATTATCCCGTTACATGAAAGTTTCTCCAGCAAAACTCCAGTTTGTTTCAATTTGGATCAAACACTTCGATCTACATACTCTGACAATTCGTGCTTCTCGTGAAACATAAAATTTTGGCTTTTTCTACAAGGTACAGATGTTTGGTAACGTTTTTCCCCAAACCCCTAGAAATTTCACATGACCTAAGGGGCAAGGACCACTAGAGCCCAAAGGAAAGGACACCAAAGTCCTATGAGTGGACCATGAGTAGGCTCATGATTAAGAAAGGAGGACCGGGAGGGGCCATTCAAGCCCAAATAAAAGAACACAAATCTCATGGGAAGTCTTACGGTCAAACAACCCAATAGGGTAATTTTGTAATGCGACACTTATTGAGGAACCTCTTTCTCTGCTTGCGAATACTGTGCTTATGTCTTGGCTCATTATACACAGAACACTTGTCCCTTTTTCATGCTCCTTATAAAACAACACACAATCATTTAGACATGCATAAATGTTTTCAAACCCTAATCCAAGACCTCTCAACATCTTCTTGTATGCCTTATAATTTATAAGAATCTGAAAGATAATTAGGTTTAGGAAGCATCTACCTCTTGATTGTTAGACAACTAAACCAAATATGCATTATTATTGCATTCAAGAAGTTTCAATATGCTATTATGTTGAGTCTTTTCTTATTTTCTGATATAATAAGTTCATGTATTGATAAATTGAATAAATTGTCAATTTCATGTATTAGTAGGCTGATAAAGAGTCTAAGATATGAGAGTGGGTTAAACAGTTATGATAAGATAAGTCTTTAAGTAGGGCTTTTATCATTGTTATTTGATGAACGTAATTATAATGAAAGAGCCTATTCTCCTACAAATTTGTATTGTTTTATTTCTCTTCCTCCTACAAATTGACATCAACGCCTAGTTGAAGTACCTTCAATATGTCAAATGCAAAATCAAGCAATGGACACAATTTTGTTTCACTTATTCCTCGATTCAACGATGATAATTACGATTATTGGAGCAATAATATGAAGGTGCTGCCAAAAGCCGTGGAGTTGTGGAATATGGTTGAAGACGGTTATGAGGAGCCTGAAGATGAACAGGCGCTCACTCAAGCACAAAGAAATGCATTGAAGGAAAATCGAAAAAAGGATAGCAAGACCCTTTCCACATCTATCAAACAGTTGAGATGCTAGTGTATGAGAGAATTTCCAAAGCTGCAAATGCAAAGGAAGTATGGGAGAAAGTTCAGACGACCTATCAAGGCAAACAAAGTGTGAAGAAGGTTCAACTCCAGAATTTGAGAAGTTGGAGATGTAAGAAAGTGAAAGCATTGAAAAGTATTTCACAAAGGTTACAACAATGTCGTCAAATGAGGAGATTTTGAAAGATGCAAGAATTGTTGAAAAAGTTCTTTGTAGTTTACCACCGAAATTTGATTATGTTGTGGCTGTCATTGAGTAGTCAAATGATATTTCTGCTCTTTCCATAGAAGTTTGCAAGAAAAAATTGGAGGCCCATGAAATCAAAATAAATTTGAGGAATCCTCCTCCCACATAATTCGATTAGGCTCTAAAGACCCAAGTTACATCTACGGGAGGCAATCGAAATCAAGCTATTGGTTCTAGTCAAAGCTGTGGTTGCGGTCGCAGTCAAGGTGGTAGAGGCGGAAGAGGAAGAGGAAGAAACTGTTATTTTCAAAGTGGAAGAGTCCCGTCAAACAATTCAAGTGAAGGTGAGAAAAATTCATGTTCGTCTTTATCATATAGAGGAAGAGAAAATGGCTTTCAAAAAGGAAGAGAACGTGGTTATTTCAAGTTTTATTAATGCGACAAGCCTGGGCACATAATGAGAGAGTGTCAGTTCAAGCAAGAAGATGAAAAACAAAATGGGGCAGTTGGATTTACGCATGAAAGCAAGGTTGGTAATTGAGAGTCTAAATAAACTTTATTGCTCGCATGTCATGGAGATAGTATGGATGATGTGTGGTATCTAGACAGCGAAGCTAGCAAGCATATGACTGATAACAAAAATCTTTTTTCATCTCTCTCTGAAATTGATCGTGGACAAGTTGTCAAACAAAATAGGGTAAATATTCAGATATACTCATATCTTTATTCTTCTCCAATATATAGGTATTTATAAAGAAGTACAATCCTAAATAAAATAGGAAATAAATCCAAATTAGAATAGAAAATAAATATAAATTACAATAGGAAATAAATCTCAATTATAATAAGACTAGATAAAAAGGTAAGTAACCAAAATCCTAACATAGTAAGGAACCAAAATTCTAACTAAGTAAGGACTCGCCTGCACTCTCCCTCAAGTTGGAGCAAAGATATTTCACATGTTCAACTTGACAAGTGAGTCATAGAACACCATACTCGATATTGATGAATCAAACAACTATAGAGAAGGCCTTGTCATAAACCACGAGTAAAACAACTGACAAACCCGAATAAATAGGGCACATAAAAGTAGAACACAGAAACCTTATGGGCACGACAGTAAGTAAGGCAAAATACAGAAATCTTGTGAGCACATCAATAGGTAAGGTAGAACACAGAAACCTTATGAGCACGGTAATAGAAAAAGCAGAACACAAACTCTGTGAACACGACAAAGGCAAGGCAAAACCAAACCCTAAAATAGGGTAAGGCAAGGCAAATCAAGGCATGACAAAGGCAAAATCAAACCCTAAAAAATATGGTAAGGCAAGGCAAATCAAGGCACGACAAAGGCAAAACCAAACCCTAAAAAATAGGGTAAGACAAGGCAAAGGCAAATCAAGGCAAGGCAAGGCAAAGATGCAAGGACAAATAAAGGCAAGGTCAACAGCGGCAGAGATAACAACGGAAAACGAAGCAAGCAAAGACAAGGGCAAATGCAACATCAACGACAGCAAAAACGGCAATGACAACATCAACAGAAAAACGGCAACAAATTCTTTTATATCTATAAAGACTATAGAAACTATAGTACAAAAAAATTGATCATTAGATTTTTAAGTTGTGTCAAAGATATAAAGCAAGTGCATCGGAAAAGAACGGGAACTACGTCGATCTATTCTATGGCGAACCATCTGAAGCATAACAGAACACTCACTGATCTTTGCCGAGAGATAGGAGCATTCGGTGGAACCGATGAACAATTTTAGCCAGCCAACTCGTTGAAAAATTCATGGTTTCGCCCTTGTCTTCAAGAATATACTTTTTTTTTCTTTCCGTTCTATATAAAGGCGAAACTCTTCTAAACAGACTAAGAACAACCAACAACTCAACTAAGTTCATGAAATTATGAGAGGAAAAACATAGAAAACTCATAGAGTTTCTGAACTTTATTGACAAAAAAAGAGCAAATACTGCAAATAATTCTCTGAGACATGATATAGATGGTGATACCTAGTCACACCATGACCCTAACACGCCAATCAATACTAGATCTACCATGACCAAGCATCAACACCTGAAAAAGCAGCTCTGCAAGATTAGGCACATTCAAAACCAGCCTATATTCATGATAGAGACAATAAATTTGCCAAAAAAAAAGCATATCGACATAAATCCGTCAAAAATCGGAGAACATTGCCGGATCTGAAGCAAGCTCTCTCTCTCTCTCTCTCTCTCTCTCTCTCTTCGTCGGCTAGTCTTCCAAAACAATTCTTGTAAATATCTGATAATTACAGAGTTTATTATTACTTGATTAATCCAATTGACAAGAATAATCCTGGTTCAAATCATAAACGAACACGTGCCCGAACGAGCAAAACAATATCATCCTCAAATCAAGTTTGTAAATTACAGTATGGTGACTCAAATGGCATTGGCCAATAGAAACAAGACACAAGGCAAAAGCTAGTGAGCTCCCAGCAAAAAATTAAAACAAAAAAAAGAAAAAAGTAGACAAATCTTCAAAAGACAAGCCCACGGACAAGGACTGGCTCATGTCTTAATAAAAGTTTCGAACTGTTGCTTAACGCCAACTCTCTCTGTCTCTCTCTCTCTCTCTCTCTCTCTCTCTCTCTCTCTCTGAGGTTCGCTGAGCTTCTCAGCCTCTAAATCCCCAACTCAGATATTTCCTCTCTCTCTCTCTCTCTCTGTTTTTCCCAACTCCACCACCAAACTAAATTATACCCATTTCTTCACCTCTTCTCTTTTCTTCTTACAATTCAATGGATTCCCGCTCTTCATCCGACGGTCTGAATTCAACTCCAGACTCATCGTCCTCCCCCACTTCCTCACCATCCTCAGCCGTCCAACGCGCTCTGCAACTTATCCAATCCGACGACCAGGATTCCAAGCTCCAAGGCGCGCAGGAAATCCGCCGCCTCACCAAGACCTCGCACAGGTGTCGGCGCCAGCTGTCGGCCTCGGTGGGCCCGCTCGTGTCCATGCTCCGAGTCCGCGACTCGACCGAGTCTCACGAGTCCGCCCTCCTCGCTCTCCTCAATCTCGCCGTCAAGGATGAGACGTACGTAAAACATTCCCCACCCAACTCTTTTTTTATTTCCTTTTGAATTTTATAAATTTAATTAAAAGTCTTTTCTTTTTTGTTCGAATTTGTTGGAGACTAATAAATCTCTTGGAATTTGTGAATTGATTTTTTTGGGAGTTTTGGAATTTTCTTCCTCGGATTCCTCAATCCAGGAAGAAAAATATTTGAATTTAGTATTAAATAATAGGTCGCACAGGATCTTATTCGGGGGATTCTCTTTTTTCCTCTTCTTTCTTTTTCTCTCTTTTCTTTTCCACTTTACTTTTTCTTTTATCTGGTCGGTAGCCGAGAAAATTGTGGAGGAAACAATTTGCTAAAGTTGTGGGTCAGATTTTGTTTTCTTATCATCAAACGTTTTGGGCTTGTCAAAATAAATTTGTTCATGTCATGAGAGACACCAAATAAGGGCAAATTTGAAACTGGTTATATTGGCTCAAGAAAGAAAGAAAGGAAATTTGATATTGGTCTAAATTTCTTAGTAAATATTGATATTATGTATATATACAGATTTTCTTCCATGCGGACATTCTTTTTACAATGATTTTAATAACGATCGAATTTTCGCATAGAAGAAGAACTGTGTATTGGGTCTTTTATGACTAGAGAAAATAAACT
This sequence comes from Prunus persica, assembly GCF_000346465.2. Classification (NCBI taxonomy): domain Eukaryota; kingdom Viridiplantae; phylum Streptophyta; class Magnoliopsida; order Rosales; family Rosaceae; genus Prunus; species Prunus persica. Next base: position 17,837,086 of record NC_034011.1, on the reverse strand, counting down.
GTCGGTTGCCTCTCTAAAAACTAAAATGAAATCCACTATGTGATTAAAGAGAATTATATTTTTAATTAGTAGCAACCAAAAACGTGCACTATGAGGGAGTGAAAGGCAAACAGGAAGCCATCAAAGAATAAACTCGTAGACATTAAGGAAACAAAAGGAGGGCTTGCTTTATGATAGACTTGTTTTGAAAGGAATTGGATGCTTTATGGTTCGAGGAGCCAACGAAGATTCGAGGGGTGGTTGTTCTTTTTCTTTGGTTCTTACTCTATCGTTTTTTTTTTTCCCTTTTTCTTTTTATATCTTCTCCCTGAAGGTATCTTATTATAATAAAGGGTTTTTTGTTTGGTGAGGAAGAAATATAATGTTCTATACCTTCTAGAATAAGAAAGAACAAAGGAGTTCACTATTTTGTAAATCTTAGTTTTTCATCTGCTGATTTTGTTTCTTTGAATTTGATCTGACAGGAATAAAATTAAGATTGTGGAAGCTGGTGCTTTAGAACCAATAATTTCTTTCCTTGAGTCACAAAGTTCCAACCTGCAGGAGTATGCAGCTGCATCTCTACTCACTCTATCGGCTTCTGCGGTCAACAAGCCAATCATAGGTTCTTCTGGTGCCATTCCTCTTCTGGTGGAAACCCTTAGACATGGAAGCACGCAAGCCAAAGTTGATTCAGTAATGGCTCTTTCCAATCTCTCAACACACCCAAGTAACCTTACCATCATTCTTGAAGCAAAACCAATCCCTTCTATAGTCACTTTATTAAAACCCTGCAAGAAATCTTCAAAGACGGCTGAAAAATGCTGTGCTCTGATAGAGTCTCTGGTGGGATTTGATGAGGGCAGAACTGCATTGACATCTGAAGAAGGTGGAGTGCTTGCAGTGATTGAGGTGCTCGAAAATGGATCGCTGCAAAGTCGGGAGCACGCGGTTGGTGCTCTGCTAACAATGTGCCAAAGTGACAGATGCAGATATAGAGAAGCAATTCTGAAAGATGGTGTGATCCCTGGACTTCTCGAGCTCACAGTTCAAGGAACACCAAAGTCTCAGACAAAAGCACACACGCTTTTGCACTTATTGAGGGACTCCCCATATCCAAGATCAGAGTTTCAAGCAGACACACTGGAGAACATTGTATGCAACATTATCTCCCAGATTGACGGTGATGATCAGTCCGGTAAAGCGAAGAAAATGCTGGCCGAGATGGTTCAAGTTAGCATGGAGCAGAGCCTGAGACATTTGCAGCAAAGGGCTCTGGTATGCACACCAACTGATCTGCCTATCAGTACTTGCACCTCTGAAGTGTCTTTGAAATGACTTGTTTTGGTTTAATTAGCTTTGTCTTTTTTACACGGCCTCCTGTGAGATAAAATTTCCATGGCGTACCAGAAAAAGGAAAAAAAAAAAACGAATGATTTAGTAAAAGTTATGCCAGTCCAGGCCTTTGTTGTGATGCCGAGTGACTGGTAAGTGTCAATAAACTGAAAAATGTATGAGGCTGATAGGTAGAAAATGTCTTATTAGCTGGTTTGTAAAGCAAATGTTGTATTTTTATATATAATAATTTAGTGAAAGCAACATTATCTCCGTCAATTTCTGTCACTGTCAGGTGTTGATTTCAATTCATTGTTGAATTTAGAATCATACAGAAAAGAGTGGAAGACTTTGCTTGCAATGCAATCTAGAGCTGGATCTTCCCGTTATTAGACTTATTTTATTCATTCCTACGTCTTCTACCGGTTTTGATGATTTATTCAAATCCCCTTTTTCTGTGAAGCTAATTATCCGCTTTCAAAGTCTGCAAAATCTCCTTAATTATCTCTTTTAGCGCCTCCGAGTATATCCAAAAACCGACTGACTAATGATAATATACCACTTTACAAAATTTCAACCTAAATAGCAAAAAAAACCTTCCATTCTTTCTTTAACAATTTTCTGAGAGCCAACCAGCATCAGTCCTTGCTTCTGAGAACAATGGCATTGGAGACACAAGAATCTGATGGAATTGAAGAAGAAATTTCAAAGATAGAAAAAGGTCTTGTAAGCACCTCTCATAACCCAGGAACCAATACAAGCGATGATTTTCGTTCATCAGCTGCACCCCCAAGCCTCCCTCAAAAGGTAATAGTCGTGACTCGTGACAGTTAGCTATTAGACGCCGACAGTTCTTTTTCTTTTAATATAAGCGATAGTCTAAACTACAATAGGAGGAGTTTCTCACACATTATCAAGATATCAGAACTATTGTATTGTGTCTAATTTTTCGATCGATTTTTGATCGTCAGTTGATTGCAGAGTTGATTGGTACATACTTTGTGATATTTGCTGGGTGTGGTTCGGTGGCTGTGAACAAAATATATGGGAACGTCACGTTTCCTGGCGTATGTGTAACATGGGGTCTCATTGTCATGGCCATGATATATTCAGTCGGCCATATTTCTGGGGCACACTTCAATCCGGCCGTCACCATCACCTTCGGCGTCCTTCGCCGGTTATCTTTCCGGGAGGTTAATTATTAATTAGTCTGTTTAATTATCTTTTCTTATTTACCCTACCCATTTTTTCGTAATTATATACTTTTAAGCCTCGTGTTTATAGTTAGACAACTTCCTTAATTAGTAGTACTGTATATAAACAAGGTTGTAGCTAGCCAACTTCTTTAACTAATAGTATTGTAAATAAACACGGTTGTAGCTGTTAGATTGAGGAATTCACTCTTATCTACTAGATTTACTAAAATATAAATTAATCACAATCCAATAAATTGTGTTCCCATATATACCGGGGGAATTCATCTTGAAAAAAGATGTACTGTCAATTGTATCAATTAAAATCACATTACTTAAAAAAGAGAAAGACGTTGATTTTTTTTCTTTTATCCGATTACAAGATGTTGAACTTTATTTCTTTTTTTTTAGTCAAACTCAAATGTAGATTTCATTATCAATAATCGCACACATACGATATTGAGAGAAGGGGGATATTGAACCTAGGACTTACAGACTCTTGCAATACTCACACAAAAACGATAAATGTTCTTAATCACTCAAGTTACAAACCCCTTACAAGTGTAATGTCATTTCTCGGGTGCTATTAAGTTTTTACTGATATTCACACTAATGTATTTGTTCAGGTCCCATCATATATAGTAGCTCAACTATTGGGATCAACTATGGCTAGCGGCACAATTGCTGTACTTCTTGATATAACCCCAAAAGCTTACTTTGGAACTGTTCCAGTTGGATCTAACGGCCAGTCCTTGGTCTTTGAAATTATCATCTCCTTCCTCTTGATGTTTGTCATCTCTGGAGCTTCCACAGATAGTAGAGCGGTAAATATATACGGGCTTTGGATTTACATTTTTAATTCCAATTCTCTGATATAAACGAAAAAAAAAAAAAAGTTAAATTTTTTCCATTTTTTTCTTCCTTTTCTTTTTGACAGATTGGTGATCTAGCTGGGGTTGCCGTTGGAATGACAATACTATTAAATGTCTTCATTGCTGGGTAATTCTTCCTTTCTTGTTCATGATCTCTCTCATCTTCCTTTCTTGCTATGAAACATATTATTATAGGTACAAAATTAATGAAGTTATACATCATATTTTTTAAGAAGCTAATATGGGAGTCGATAATTAAGTTTGATATTTAAAAGCACAAAATATGATAAAAATTGCAGGCCAGTTTCAGGGGCTTCGATGAACCCGGCGAGGAGCTTAGGGCCAGCGATTGTGAAGCATGTGTACAAAGGGTTATGGGTGTATATAGTGGGACCAATAACTGGATGCCTTGCAGGAGGAATTGCATATAATTTCATCAGGTCCAAACCACTCGCCAGTTGACTCTAGGACTAGGACTGTTTCTGCATGCACCAAACTAATTGTAATTTGCACCCTCATTATTTCAAATTACTTCAACTTCTAGTTTATTAGGTTTGATTGCAGAAAGATCATGTGTCTTCAAATTTAATTAGTTGAATTATATATAGTTTGCAGGCAAGCTATTGTTATTTCATAAATTAACCAAAATCAAGTCATTATGTGATTTATTTTCTTTGTTAGTGTTAAGCTAATGCAGATCACATGGGATAACCTACAAGAACGATATTCTAAACTACTTTAACATACAGAGAGAATGTTTGAACTCTGATATTCTAAACTATTTTAATATACGGGGACAAGGTTTGAACTCTGGTTTAAAAGAACACATAGGGTTTAAAAGAACACATACTGCCTTGGCCAACTAGCCCCACTCTTTGCAGTTCCCTCTAGATTCTTTATAAACATGCATGACGCAAATGCCCTTTCAATTTGTTTTGGTACCTTAGAATTAGATTAAACAAGAATATCGGTTATGTGCTAATAGAAGCCTTTAGCAACCAAATAGGACCATGCTGAGTGAAAAAAAAGTAATTTATACAATAAAATAAACGGTATTAGACGCCCTAAAACAATGCCTTATCAAATGCTGAGTGACATCAAATTTCCATTTTTTCCTTTATTTTCTTCATTTAAACAAATTCACATCACATCTATAGGTATCGTTCCAGTCTATAACCAACCCCTAAAAACAATGATTGAATAGATAATGCAGATAGCTGTCTGCCTGAATACCATGTATGATGCCCCTGAGCCAAGATGCTGAAACCCTGACTTGTAGGGGCTTCTGAAACTTTTTAAGCATTTCTACCTCCTGCTTCCAACGCTAACTGTAACATGCATTATTTATATGCCGGTATAATCTAGCGCCTTAATTGTCTTTCGGCACCACATAGCAGAATCAGGATCAAATCTCAGCTCCCAAGTGGGCCAGTAGTGCAAGTCCTGCTTCAATGTTAGAACTCTAGGCTTCCCGTTTAGGTGAACTGTCCTCACACGAACAAACTGTCCATGTTCTAATTCCTGATGCAATTTTCAAAGCAACATTACAAAATATTATAAGCAACTCATGGATCCAATATATATCTTAAAATACTACACCCACTCGTAATTCTGTGACAAAAGATATATATACAGAAACTACGGCTTTCGTTGGATGTAACGAAAACCCGTACACAGATCACTAATCTGGAGGCATGGGTGCAGCCAGGATTCAAAAGTGCGGGGGGCTCGACTTCCAGACTAAGTTTTCTCTTTTGAATGAAAGTTTTCTGCCAAAAGTTGCTAAAAACTTAAAGAACCCAAGAATAATTAAAACTTACTTGGAAGAAAGAAGTAGCGGCAGCAATTTTGGAGCAAAAGTTTAGAAGGAAAACGAGAATAAAATATTTTATTTTTGGGCTGAAGGTAAGGGCTGGAGAGCTAATGGGGCCAAATTTATATACCTCTAAGTTCTTTATTATTTTAGGGATTGGCCGGGCTACGGCCCAGCCCAGCCAGCCAACAAATGCTTCCTCTACAATCACATGAAGAAGAAAAATACAAACAGACTGACTAAGGCACATGAACAAGAAAAACAATGGACAAGAAACATATTTCAACATAAAACTGAAACATGAAGTTCTTTATTTCTCTTCACGATCATTTTATTTTTATTTTTTTACCAGTTCAGTAAATTATCAGTTTACCACTCCATACTCGTAACGGGGAATATAAGCTAGAAAACACATATATAAATATAAAGTGAAGTGTACCTTTGTTACATTCACAAAAGCATCTAAATCAGGAGTCTGTTTTCCATTGACTTCAACTATCCACTGAAGAGCATATAGACCATACCTATGCACTGGACTACCATGACACCACCTGGTAAATTTGACAATCCATCAGCATATTGAGAAAATTGAACAATAGAACATAACATAGTCAGTTACAAAATATCACCAAATTTCTTTTTAGAAAAGCCTAAGTAATTAAGTGAAAATCCTGGACTTCCGCAAAGTTCGGGCAGACAGTTTGGGGAGTAAAACATCCAGGATTTGGGCCTAGAATAATCCTCTGTACATAGAACACCATTATACCAGAGTCTAAATAACAGATGCCTGACCAGCTTTAGACTAGTAGCCCGGATACCCAAATTAGCCTGATTCTTCAGAACATTTCTGCACCTAAAAACCAGGCCGTAAAAAATCAGCTAATAGCAAATCCATGAAGGATCGACATGGGCACGTCCTCTGGGTACAACACAGTTCCAACACTGACATACAGTCAAATGTCTAAAAAGTTAAAACATGTAGTGGGGGACACGGAAATAGACTTTTTTTCTTCTTATAATTCTTTATGCATGTTTTATTATTCTTATTATATCTCCTTTCTGACCTTGAAACTCTAAAATTGAATTCTGGTTAAAGTATTGAAGTTTATACATTTAACTTCATTGTTAAATTTTACTTTTTATCACTTCCATTGTAACACCCTTAATTTAATTTGCTAATAAGAACTTCAAGAAAAATTCCTACCTTGCCACATATACGCCATGACCTTCTTCTGGAAGAAACCCAAGAGCACGCACTGCCGGATGTGGATCCTGAACAATACACCCACACCAATTTACTACACGAGTAGTACCACTCCCATCCCTAACATCAGTTCCCACGAGAAGATCAATTTCACGTCCCTGGAAAACCATGGAGATCAGACTCTAAAGGATGTAAAGCTTTTTTTCCCTTGTAATTTAAAAGAGAAGCAAATTAAAGATCAATGCATAATAATAACAAGAACGTAAAGGCATCCCTAAACACAAATGTTCTTTCAAGCCTTCCCCTAACCCAAAGATCATTTTGAAATGACTGGAAAAGGAGTCTAAAAATACTAAATTCATTTTACCTGCCGAAAAATGGTCATGTCAAGCTTGCCATCTTTGTTTTCATTTTTGTCTAATGCTTGGCAGACATTTTCCACATCACGGAAGCATGTAACTGGCTCCTTATTGATCGCCAAAACCATGTCTCCCTGCTCTAACAGATTTTCAGCTTTAGATCCAGCTAAACATCCTTTGACACGTAAAACTTGTCTTCTAATTGGATCTTTCTTGACAAGGGCCTACAACGACAGCGATAATGGCAGTCTAAATATGATTTTCCAATAGTTGATATATAAATTCAAGTAATGAACAGAAAAGAATAGCAAATTGCACAATCGCAATCATGGATCAGAAATAAGGCTCCTCAGTTCAACAGTAAAAACAAAAGATCAGAGGATATCAACATACCAAATCAAACTGTTTATAATAAACTGGCCCCCATCCAGGGAGTAGGAGAAAATTATATTCATCCCTTGCAATCTAACAAGATTTCTCAAGTAAATTTGATTTCAAAAAAATATGCCAGAGAGGACACAGCCCACATACAGAAGAATATCTCCTAAAAGAGGACCAAGGACCTTCAAAAGAGAAGAGTTTCCTAAGGAGATACGGCTTGATCTCTATCATGGAACATCCAAGAGAGTTTAAAGACTGATGACAAGGATCCCCCCAACTATCACAAGACAGGACTATGATCACAAGTCGGTCAAACATTCAGCTGCCTCCTAGGATAATACCAATTTATAAATATGGCTCCCCTTCTAATGAATTAGGTACTATCAAAACTTCTCCAAGGAGATCATACATGCCAAGAAATCCACACTAAGAGTAGGTAATACTAGTACCCCAAATTTCCTTTCACAAAAAAGAAAACAACTTTGACGATTCCCCAATAATCACTAATAATAAGTTTTCACATCAAACAAGCCTCTACTAAGTTCTACCCTTAATGCCAACAGATCCATGAAGGTAGTCCCTCTTATCCAGCAGCAGCTATATACAACGTGTGGCCCTAGAAAACACAGTGTAGTTGCAGAATCCACGATCAAAGGTCATTGTTAAAAAGGGAGGTCACTAAAAATGTTCAAAATTTGGTGAGGTATAGAGTCTAAACTCTCTGATGTTTCAATCAATAAGAGGACACATGGGAGTAAGCACTGAGTGTGGGTTTCATGTACAGCTCCAACTCTCCATACCTCAGTTGGAAGAGAAAAGGCCTAATAACTAGGGATGGCCGCTCCTATCCAGCCAGGCTCATTCTTGCAGAAGTAGGTATGAAAATGGTGATGTGTTCTTAATTTAAGGAATCAATCACGAAAACTTACCAATGTAACATTAAGGGACATCATCAAGATAAGGTTTTATTTAGTGGCAATGTGATTTCCAACATTTTCTGATTATATGATACTCCCAAGAAGGGTTAAACTTGTTTCTACGTACTGAACTCTATGTGATATGGAACATTTGATGGAATGAGATTCAATACTCGTGAGTTAAGCAAGATAAGGGTATGCAAGGGTAAGAAGGCTAATGATGCAGGACGCATAGGACCTAAATTTATTAGTTTCCTAATATATTTGTTAGTTTCCTAGATTCTCTAGTTTTCCAAATTCTAGTAGGATTTCTACTTTTCCAGATTTCCAGATTTCCAGATTTCTAGTTTTAAGTTTCCTATTTTATTTGGGTTAGGATTTCTGTTTAAGCAATGGATTTTTATCCTATTATGTCTAGGTTTTAGTTTGCTATAAATACCCCCATGTAGTTCTTTAAAATTCAGATTTGGATATTGAGTAAAACTTCTCTTAAAACTATGTGATTTCTGTTCTTCCTTCTCGGCTCCCTGATTTTGGTCCTTTCTTTCGTCCCTTTGATCTCTTATATTCTTCTATGTTCTATTGTTTGAGTGCTTAATCTAACACCTACGGGCTGTACCACATCAGCCAAAGTCACAAAGCACTCACAAAGCAACAAGTACTCACAAAGCAGGTATGGAGCAAATAATAAAAGCAACATAAAATTCATTCCAAAAGCGTCATAGTGATTTCATAGGCCAACATAAAAGAATAACAGGTATGAATCACAGATGTAGATAGAAGAAATATTTAGTATCAGGAAGAAGACGTACTTGGACCCAATCATCACTCAGACCAAAACTTCGGGCTTTTGAAAGCAATGTAGGATATAGTTCGACCTCTAAAATTCTTACTAGAGGCATTGGCCTTTTGACACGATTTATGAGAAGAGGAGGGCCTTGAGCACCAGAAATGATTTTTTCTAGGACTTGGCTGATTGCATAAATTGGGATGCCTCTAACAAATTGATGATCTTCAGAGCTACTGCAACCAAATTTCAGCTGCAAATACGAATCAATAACAAAAATCAAATTAATTGAAGTCAAAGGAAATACCTGGATTTATTTTTACTTTTTCTTTTGCTGAGGGAAACAGTATAAACCTGAGTTGAAAAGCTACCCCAGATGGCTTGGACCCTTCCATGCTCATCAGTTAGCACACCAGAAAATGTACTACCAAAATCTGAACACAGCACAACATAAAACAATGAAAAATCAATCAAATCAACACTGAAAATCAAGTTCAAGTTTAAACAATGAGAATTCCAGTTACCAGTATCAAGCTCGATGACTTCCATATTGGTTGCTCTGTACCGTGGACAATCAGCGGAGCCAATATTTAATGCAGCACAAGGGTTGGTCACAGTGGACTTTCTAGATGTTGCTTGTAGGCTTCTACTTAACCCCACAAGATACACAGAATCCCCACGACGTAACGCAGGATCTGCCTCAGACAGTAGTTTAGTATATTAGTTTAAACACATTAATGGAGTAGAACACAACAGAAAAGACACAAAATAGACAAACCGCCACATGCTGGGACACCAGAAATTACTCAAACTATCAAAGTTTCAAAACTTCAAGATATTACAAAAATATAAAGCCAACAAGCCAACGGGATCTGGCCCAGTAGAAAAGGGTCTTGACTTGCAGACCAGTGGTCTCAAGTTCGAACCCCATGGCATCTCAGTACTCTGTGTGTGAGTGTGTGAGTGTGTGAGAAAACAACCCTCCCCCCCTCCCCCCTCCTAGTTTAGACTATCGCTCGTATTCAAAAAAACAGTCAACAATCTGAAACACAACCTTATGCTCCTTTTAAAATGACAGAACAGTAACAAAACACCCTAAAATAAGTACACAAAGCACCATATCTATGGATTAGTGCAAGCACACAGAAGAGTGTTATGAGCTAAGTGCAACCTCTTTTTCCTGGGACTCCATGGTTTTCTATCAAGAAGGTGCGAATACAATTGCTCAAATCCATACTTAGGCAAGAATCAAAAAGAATAGCTTTTTATATGGAGACTGAAACCCTCCACTACCCATTAACGTCCCTTTTAAAGTCAAAATATAGATAGAGATCCAAAGGAACAGAACCATGTAGAAATGTAAACTTCGTTGGTTTACCATTCACAAAAGTTTAACCCATTATTCATCTATTATTTTTAAAGTATAAGTTCTACCACTCCTCACATATGAACCTCTCTTCAGAGCTAGAGAACCCAAAATATGGAATTCAATGTCAATTGGAAGGTCAGAGTTGCAAGCATCCGAACTCAGGGTTTAAAGCTCTAATACCGTTTTAAATTTTGTTGGTTTACCACTGTTCGTAAAAACTTTAACAGTTAGTAGTACATAGGACAATACTTTCTAACAAGACAAAAGTAGAAATGGATAATGAATCAGGAAGTTGACAAACCAGTACATATCCATATTATCTATAGAAGTGAGAATTCTTGCCCAACATTACCTAAACAAGTGTTGTAACAAACGCTTTAATAGAATTAAACTCCAATTTCACTTAAATAATTATACAAGTTTAAAATAATAGAAAAGCATTCAACCAAATCCTTAATCAACGCTTTTCGGTAAATAAATTTAATAATTAACAATAATTTCAATTTAGATACATAATTATGCAAGATGAAAAAAAAATTATAATTATTAGCAATAATATAATTGTAATCTTTAACAACACCACATATGCAATGCATGAAAACTGAAAGTTAAAAATAGAGAAATTAGGTGAAAAGAAAAACCTACCAGGAAGTAGTTCAGCAGCACGAACAACAGAGGTACCAATAGCTCCCAGGGCCAAAGGATCATATGAAATGAGAGCATAATTGTGAACAGGGTGGAGAAAAACCACCTGAAATTTTAAGTAGGCAGCTTAGGCAAAATATCTAACTATCATTATCTACATCTGCTTACATGTTATTGATTTACCTCGCCTGGAATTTCAATTGGAAAAGCAGCAAACGATAGCATCACGTCAGAGGCAGATATTGCAACTGTGTTCTTGTCAACAGCAACCAATCCCATGTTTTGAGAATGATAGATAATTACACCAGTCCCAAAAAAATGTTGTGAATGTACACCATCGAGCATACAAGACGGTGGTACATGAACCTGCAATTATATGAGATCACTTCTTAAGATTGAAAAGATTTCCTTACAACATATCTCTCTGCCATTGTGCTTCTGCCTCTGGAAAAATTGTGACTCTGTGTGTGTGTGTGAGAGAGAGAGAGAGAGCATACTACAAAGACAATGAATAATGCCATTTTCCTTTCGAAAACAAAGAGCTTAACACTCAGGGAAGTGACCTAACCCCACCCCACCCCACCCCCCCCCCCCCCCCCAAAATAAAAAAAACCCAAAAAAAACCAATAAATAAATAAATAGAAGGAAAAAAGGAATAGAAAGGACTTTGCATACTTAAAATGATATAAAATCTCCAATATGGGTACCTCAAGCATAACGAGAGTCGGCTCTATAGCACGTTCAGCTAATGAAGCATTAGCAGTTGCTACATTTGCAGCTTGAAAATCTCCCATAACAGCATTCTCCATGGTATTTGGATCCTCCAGGTCACCTTCATTTGTTTCGGGAAAAGAACAGTCAGCAACACCACTTCCATCAGATGAAAAATTCTCCTTCACTCGCCGCTTCTTTGTTCCAGCATCAAATTCATCCCGAGAATGTGCTTCTTCAGAAGCATGCTCATAACTGGTTTCCATACTAGCGACGCCATCAGTCAATTCCTCGTGGCTATCGCGATGTATGTGTCCCACAGAAATTACCTCACTACTTAGAGGACCTGCTTGGCTTCCTGTACCTCCGAGACCATTGATACCAGATGATAGCAGAATAGCATCAGGTTGAAAGGCAGGCTTGGCAGTCCAAAGGCCCGTACAATCATCACGTGTGTATATCTGTGGAGGGGCATACCATTCATGGCGATCAACCGTGACCAGGACTGACTGCAGCCACCAAAACAGTCAGCAAAACAGAACCAATAGCCAAGGGGAGGGGGAGGGGGAAAGAGAGAGAGAGAGAGAGAGAGAAGAGAAAGAAAGAGATCTTGCTTGTATAAAATTTTTTTTTTTAATAAATAGAAACGTAAAATATATTTAAAACAACCCAGTGGGGCAAAGAAGAGGATGAGAAATCCTCACACCACAGCCAACACGAACAGAGCAAACAAAAGAAACAAAAACACGAAACCCACGCAAAAACAAAGAAACGAAACAAGTTCCCAGAGAATACCCAGAAACCCAACACTAAAGGCAGATCACTTCACAACAGCTACAAGATCCCTCATAATAATAGGATAAGGATGCTTGTATATAATAATGTGAACCAATGTTTTCTATTTCTGTAGAATCCATACATTATCATAATGCATATGATAAAAGATTTATTTGTTGGAAGAGAGGAGGGGTAAGTGGAATTATTTTGGGTAGAATTAATTTTTTTGGCTTCTATTTGGGCATCTTCCCTTCGTGTAATTCTTTTAGATTGGATGTTTCAATTTGAATAAAATTTGTGATTCTTGAGGGTGTTAATTTGGGCATGATAAACTTCTCCATCCGACCTGTATATTCTTTCTTTTCATCAATAAATTCTGTGTTTCTTATTCAAAAATAGAAAATAAAATAATTCAATTAGCTGATTTTGCTAATGACTCTAATGGGGCAGCTCATTGCAAGCCTCTGCTGGGTTTCATCAGAAAAACCTCAGACTAGTGGACTCTATCTTTCAGAAATCAGAACTAGACCCTTAACCTCAGACTAACGACTCTATGTTGCTTTTCCATAATCTTAAAGATGAATTTTGGAAACCAGCTGAAGGAGCAACTATTTTCATACGTTGGTGGAAGATTATCACAGATTAAATCAACATATACCTTCCTTCGATGACGATCCATGTAGCTTATATACTCTAATGGCACTCGAGCACCCCGAGATAGCTTGCATAGAACTGAAATTAGATCCTCAAGTCGTGATATTTCCTCACCAGCAAACTTCTTAATGATAGCATGGCGAGGAACTCCAGCTCTAAAGAGCATATATCTGCAACAATTTAAAATAACAGATCAATTATGTCGAGAGGCCTACTGCAAATCGAAATAAAGAAGGAAAGACCATGGCCTATTCTACTTTCCAAATTCACCCTTCAAAATATCTGAATTAAAACATATGACACGTGATGAATACAGATTACACTGGTAACAACTATGATTTTGAAATTTCAAAGTTGAAGTGAAAAGGTTTTCAGTACATTTATTCAGTGACAAAAGTCTTTACGTTTCTCATATCTTTTTACCTATGGTCAAATAACCATGTTTGAGATCTTTCTATTTAGCATAGAAGGTTTAAGAGACAAAAGTCTTTAATTCTCACCTCGTTGAATCCCTTCTTCAGTCAACTTGCTATATGGAGTTTCACCCTTTCAAATATATAACTTGGATTACTACTTAGCAAAAATTAGAAAATAAAAAAACAAATAAATATTGGGGGGTGGAAGCCTAGTCCTAACATTTGATTAACAAATCCTCTTTGGCTGCTTTAAACACAATTCATGATAGATAAACCCCTGAATACATTTGCTTCTTACAGAAAAAGTTACAGGGAATCATTAATTATCATTATGCGCAACTGATTTTTTTAGGAAAAATGGCAACCGATGATACAGAAAACTGATAACATTATCCCATACGCCATAGTTTCTGAATTCAAGTAATAACAATAAGCTAAACATATAGCACAAGATCAAGAGAACATACCCTGGTTCTGACACATACACAAGGCCACAATGGAAACGAAAATTTCTAGCCTGTATGAAAAAGAAGTGTTTTAGAAGCCAAAATATCATGATATTAAGTGAAAGGTTTAATGCAAGTCAGGCAAATTAAGATGAAAATCCATGGTGAAAGGTATAAAAACACGAGGAAGTAGTATTTTAGTAGGCAGGTCCAACATATTTCAAATAAGGCCTCTTATGCACCCTTTAATCAACTATCTACATAGGATATAGGATAATATAAACATGCAATATATGCAAAAGAAACGCACTTGGCTTGTTAACAGCATGTCAAATACTGAGTACAAACACAAATGCAAACAAACACGACTAAGAGAACAATAACACTGCACCAAATTGTTGGATCACTCAAAAATACTAAACAAAAGCCACAAAATCCACCAACCTGTTGGTAGGAGAGAGGGTGTATCACTGCCCCACTTACTTCTAAGAAGTAATTAGGGGTTATTGAGTGTAAATCCTGCACCTGTAATAAACAAGATGGCAAATTTTCTTTATGGAACAGCAATAAAAACACTGCAACAAAATAAAGGAATACCACCAAACTGCAACCAAGCAGATAATGCACATGAATAAATTATGTGTTAATTGAGAACTCAATAAGTTTAAGTTCAAAGCTAGCCCACTGGAGAAAATGAAAGGTCTTAAGAGTCTGCAGCGTAATATAGGAAATTAGGAATTAGTCTCTCCTTCATCATTATTTGTGATGAAGAAGAGGGGGAGGCAGGAGGGCCACTGTTTTATGAAGCAGCCATTCACATCTAAAGTTAATGAGGCAAAAGTTCAGAGATAAAAACTCAAGATGCAATTTGCCAAGCATCCATCTAAGAAAATTAACTCTATCTAAACTAAATGCTTTCCGACAAAGGCTTACACAAAAAAGTTGACTTCTGACATAAAAAAATTGTCAGAGAAAACACCTCTAACCTAGCCATGTCTAAAGCGCCATCAGAGCATCATTAACGGATGAATTACCTTAATTTCTAGACGACCAATCCACCTGTTTCAGTGATTTCATCTAAATAGACTAAGGATGTTTCGAATTACCTTAATTTCTAGTCGTCTGATCCACCTGTTTCAGTGCTTTCATCTAAATAGACTACGGATGTTTCCAAGTCTAATTGTTGTCGTTTTTGCTTTCCTTTTTTCTTCCCCACATGTTTTTTAATGAGGATTTATAAGTTTTCAACTCCTAGTATTATTTTCATAGTGTCACTGTCACCCATGATTTTTGTTTTTGATGTTGTTCCAAGCAGTCAAATACATGTTACACAAAATTACCAAAATAAGTCAACCAATTAAGAAAATCAAACACACAATAATAAACTTGGCTCCATTTTAAGAAACAAAACTTAACTTAAACCCAAACATCAAGGAGTTCATATCCAAGAAATTGAATATATAAATTTTGAATGGCTATATCTAGAGATGGACAGTAAGTCCTTCGAGGTGGTTAAACACTAATTTTGAGTTAGAGGGACAACTTTTTGCAGTTGGTTTTAGGAGGGAAACCTTGCAGCACCTCCATTAAGAATTACAGAACATTGCACCAAATGGTGGCCACTGCACTAAATTATTTAGACAAACATAAGAGACTTTTCTGTAGCATAACACCAATACCAAACAAGAAAAACTCTCACCACCAAATCTACAGTTAATGGTTTGCCACCCCTTTCAATTTGCATTTCAATCTTTTGATTAACACTGTCATCAAGTAAGGTCTCCAGTTTCAGGAATTGGGTAATTACCTGCACAAAGAATTCAATATGTAAGATTCACTCGTGTAAGTACTGTCCTGCAGGAAAAGACTTTCAGGTTTATTTCCCCCACAATCATATAGAGCCTAAAAGTAATTACTTTGGAATGATCATAAACAAAGACAAATGAAAAATTTAAATCCTAGCTTATGTCGTCTAAAATAAACATATGGACCCCAAAAAATGTTCATTACATATTTATGGAATCTGAAAAAACATTTTGCAAAAGGAGCAACCATTCAAAACAAGTAATACTATGGTGTTATGTAGTGAATATCAAGTTAATGGAATCTCATAACTCATCAATGAGACTTTTTTTTATAGATTTGTAGCCCCATATGGATGGTTGGCAAGTGGGAAAAGTAAATTTTATAATGTGATTCTGACATTTGCAAATGAAGTGGTGGTCAGAAGCATAAAGAATAAAACCAGATGTAGCAATGATTATGCACGTCATCTAAGAACAGCTTATTTCTATAAATGATAAAGTTAATGTGAGATGAAAAGCATAACTTACTTCCCCATTCATGCAAACAAGAACATCCCCTGGCTCCAAACACTTGTAAGCTGGACCACCAGGTACCTGAAACAAGTCCAGCATCATATGCATTCTAGAAGTGAGCATTGTATCACCATGGGAAAAAAAGGACAAATTTGATACAATTTCAAAGTCTACAGGAATACTCACCACATTCTCAACAACAAGCATCCCAGTTTCACCCAGGGGAGATGCATGACGAACTAACTAAATAAATCAAAACAACAAGTTATTTGAGGCACCCTACTTTTCATGGCAATTATGAAGTATGGGAAAAGCAGATGGAAAAAAAAAAAAAAAAAAAAAACCTGCTCTGTTTCACTCTGAAGGCCAAGTCTGCGCGTCTCATCAAATCCTTTATGGACAAAAGTCACCTATATTATAAATTACATAAGCTGCGTCAAAATAATAATTCCTCAAATAATGTAAATAAAAAAAAATAAAAAAAACAAAGATAAACCACAGTAGAAAAATTCTGAACAACATGAAATTCTTTGTTTCTTATCAAAAACTCAAATTAATCAGGTCCTATAATTAAGAATTCCCTGTATCTTTATGTATTTATTTATCCTACCTACCCTCCATAAAATAAATAAAAAATTAAATAAATTGTTTTCAATACTCCATTTCAGTGTAGGCAGTTTTTGTATGCCTGCATACAAATAATAAGTTGTAAATAACACCATTTCTGTTACCTAAAAAAGGTGACCTACAAGGTAAAAATCACTCTAGGAGGAATTTGGTTAACTCCCCACCAAAATAGCAGTACTCTTGTGTCTATGAAACTCTTAAAAATTGGGAAACAATTTAATTGAAGTGATTCCCTTTCAGGATAATTCCAACACAAACCTGAAGCGTACCACGAGGTATAGAGACTGCCTCCCATTTATTGACAAAGGAATCTCTGCCTTTCTGGAGAAACTTCAATGCCCTCACAACCTGCAGTTTGAATAACTCCATGTTACAAATTATAATTGTTACAAACTAAATTATTTAATCCCTATGCAGAACCAATAAAGATTCAGGAGATATATATAATGCACTTACTCGTTCTAAGGGTAAAAAAAATGCTGAAGCGCTTGATGACTTGCTACCAGCATTCAAGGCCACTGCCCTGCCTAACCAATCAACCACAGGAGATCCACTGGAACCACCTTTTGTGCCAGAAGCAGCCTATAACAAATACAATTAACAAATAAATATAAATGTGAATTTTTAGCTGAAGCTTCTAGCAGCGAAAGATACATTGCCAATTGTCTACCAACAATGCTAAGTCATTCCCAGACAAAAAGAAAAATGCAAAGTCGTTCAATATGAATCAGTCATGATCCAGTCCTTATTGTCACAAAGGACCAAAAATGTATATTTACCCACATCTCAAAGCTTCATCTGTAAAAATCCCCTGCCAGTGCAACGTAATATTCACATCTAAACTCTGCCAGATTCTAACATTACATTTATGCCCTTGATGGACTCTATTTAGATTTATCAGTAGCATAAATTAAAGCATAAAGACAATTACCTTACGTACAAACTTCATGTGTAAGTTTTACAAGGAATCACTATGTCCCCCGAGCATCATTTAAAGGACCAAAGAAATTTCTCCCAACTCACATGAGTTGGAAATACACTAGTTTGTTGTAAAATAAAAAAGGAAAGAAAAAGTTCCATTCCAGAGAACTGAGACAGAAATGTCAGACAAGGCTTGAATGTTTCAAGAAAAAACCGTTAATGCATTAACGTACCCCGGTAAGAACTCATTCTCCTCCCATAACAATAAAGAAATTAGCATGACACTAAATTCTTTGCAATCAAGACTTTCAGCAGATAACATTAACGTTACATCACCCTTAGATAGGGCTTTGGCTTATTTTTCTGAAGAAGTGCTGTCTAGTACTATAAACATTTTCTTGGGGCAAACATGGCCAACATGCAGCAAGGAGGACGAAGGGCATTTATAAAGGCAAAAATGCTCACCTCAGATTATGTTCCGTCTTCCTTTTTATTTTATAACAGCATCTACTACCTAGTTTAAAAGGGTTTTTTACACTTTTGCCTCACTTAAGTTCCTGAACAATAATTTGTTCCAATTTAAGCCCTAACTTAATTTTTTGAATATCAAATCAAACTTTCGTACAAATGGTTAACAAATCTCAGGCACAATTTTGGTACTTACGTATTGTTCATTAAATGTGCCTTCAATAATAATAAAGGAAGACACAAAATTGCCCCCGAGAGATATTAACCGTTCTAATGAAATTTTGATTCATTAGACACAAAATTAATAGAGGGACTAAATGGGGACAAATTATTCTTCATGTACTGAATTGATAAATGGGTACAGCTTCAGGTATCAAAGTGGGAAAAAAGAAAAGCCCTTAAAAAAATATTGCATGTATACAATTAAAAACCCTCAGCCAGTCAGAAATTGCCATATATTAAGACTAATATATGTTGAAGCAACAAACTTCTGTTTTCTACTCATCAATCTTCTTCTCTTGTTGATTAAATTATCCTTCTAATTACCTTTTTGTAAATGGAATCTCCTTCCCTTTGTTGTACCTTATATCTTCATCCTCACCCAACAACCAATAAAGCAGTACAATACGGCCCAAGTATAGCCCAAAATATCTACCCTACAAAAGAAACAGGAACGCTCATATAAGTGACGCATTTAAGCGTCTATAAGCGCCAACCACTTTCAGTGGTTAGAAAGAATACAAACACTTAGGTATATCGATCATTCAAATCCGTCCAAAAGCTGGATGTTTAGAGCACTGAGAGGCGCTCAGAATATATTGTTCACAGGAGCATTTTTTACAAAAAGAAATACTCTAAAGCAGACTCAAATGGAAATGTCACAAAACTTTAAACCCAAAAACTACTCCAGCGTAGGAGGAATACACGAAATTATAAGGTAGCATAAATAAAAAATATGCCACTTACTTGCATGTAGAATGTATTGAAGTCATTGTAACCATCCCTGCGCAAGAACACAATCATGATTAACCAGAAAAAGCAGTAAACCTGTATTAAGGAGTCTGAAGAACAAACGCTCAGATGGTTCAGGTTACTTCCTATCATAGGTTACTAGCATAATATAACAGCCTCGGTTATGTTGTCTTAATTTGGGCAAACCTTTGGAAAGAAATTTATTAAAAGGTCTCATTATACTTTGCTCCCTGTAGTTTGGGTTGGTTTCAATTTTCACAATCATATCCCTGCATTTAATTAGAGGTTGCAGATTAGGTGAAATCAAGATTTCCACTAAGAAGTAAGGAAGTAGCACTGTAAAGTTTATTTTAAGCACTTTTCCATTTAAGAGTACTCAGAGAGCTGGGGGTACCAGCAAAGGCTTTTATTGTTTCCATCAACTGCTGCATTTGAACAAATTCACTGGAAAATCAAGTGAGGAGAAAACAGATTGTCCGTAGTTGGTCTTATATATGTTAAGCATGACGATCAAAACAGAGGATGATTTACTTTTGCATTGTCCTGTCACTGAGGAAATCCAAACTATGATGTAAGCATCTAAGGCATACTAGAAACACCAAATTCTATGGTTCAACAATCTGCTTAAAAATTTAGGTATGCAAGAATGTTAAAGTTCTTGAAGAGCTCTTCCTTTGGGCTTTTGTTTTTTTTATTTTTTTTATTTTATAACAAAGAACACCAAGAGAGCATCAGTGGGGTTGGAGCCTCTTACATGA
This sequence comes from Prunus persica, assembly GCF_000346465.2. NCBI lineage: Eukaryota > Viridiplantae > Streptophyta > Magnoliopsida > Rosales > Rosaceae > Prunus > Prunus persica. The sequence continues at coordinate 17,817,164 of NC_034011.1, read as the reverse complement.
ATGACAAAGACAGCTTTTCTAATATTCCTTTCACATGGGTGTCAGTTTGTTAATTTTGTTAACTCTGGTTTTTCCTAGACCATCAGATGCTAAAGCATCAAGCTTTCTTTTTACTACACATATCAGCCTAGTATGCATCCCATGCACTCTTACATGAATGACAAAGACACCTTTTTGAATATTCCTTTCACATGAGTGTTGGTTTGTTAATTTTGTTAACCCTGGTTTTTCCTAGACCATCAAATGCTAAAGCATCAAGCTTTCTTTTCACTATACACATCTGTCTGTCTAGTATACATCTCATGCACTAGTTGTCCTCAAAATAGTTTTGCTTATCCAAAACAAACAAGTACCATTACATGTAACATTCTTATTTTGAACATAACTATACTATAAATATAGGATAATGTATGTCATTTCATTGGTTTTCAAGAATAAAAGAAAAGGAACAAAGTAATATAGCAAATGTTAATCAAGCCGATACGTACTTTTTGTAATGAGGAGCATCCCTATCCAAACGAGCAAGAGTACCAGCTAAAATAGAAACCTAAAAAATGAAGTGAGTCAACTAAAGAACAAGTCGCTTAAATGTAAGACAAACAATTAAGAGGCATTAAGTGAAAGCACAAAATTCACGAATGAATACCTTTTCACCACTATCGTTACCGACAACCCTGATTTCTAGACCAACACAAGCAACCTCAGGGGCCAGAGGAATCTCTTCATAATGAAGAAACTGTATTGCACCAGGATCATAACAAAAGAAGCCAAAATCATGTACCTGAAATAATATATACATATATTAGTGCTACCAATATACACAAGATGTCAGTAACACACATTGAATGTAAAGACATCGTATTTGTGCCTGTTACAAAGGGCCAACATGTTTGATTAAAGCTAGATGTGAGTCAATATTGTCAAAGTTCTTGTTATGAAAAGGAGAGAGAATATTTGATTGTCAAGCTAAAACTTCCAAATGCCTATAACATGCAATTTGAAGAAAAGAATGGCTCGTGCAGTAAACTAGTGTTTTGCTTTTGCTGTGCTATTGCTTGCAGACTACTTGTTGATTAATGGAAAATATTGTAGATTCCTGACTAATGAAAATGTCATGTGCACATTGACGGATCCATTAAGGGTCCAGTGAAGGCACTTGCCTTTACTCAATCATGTTCAAGGTGCCAAGTTTTCATGAATTTTTTTGCTATATGGGGGCAAGCTGTTTAATAAAACGCCTAAAAGAAGACTAAGGCAGGGCAAGGAGGGCAACATGCTCCACTCCTTTACTTATGTTATTGTTCTCTGGACTCACTATTTCATATCTCATTCTTCTCTTTGCTTCTTGCAATAGAGGAATTAGGCAGAAGGTGTAAAGTTTGTTGTATCTAGTTTGTGCATGGATATGTTTATATGATGTGTCTTTTTACATTTAAGAATAGATTGATCTTCATTCTTAGTGACTTGGTTTCTTGCCCCAGGGAAAGAAAATTCTTGGATCCGCCACTGCATGTGCATATTGTGGTCATACTTGTATGAGGAACAATATAAACAGATAATCTTATTTTTGCTTTACCAAAATCACAATGATGTCTTACGATTTGAAGAACTGAATTGGAAATTTGACAAATCTTAAATCAATTAAAGAAATAAACTGATCAATCTGCAATACCAATCTTTCATTTTCTACGGTAAGTAAGAGAATGGCAGAGGAGTGAGGAACCAAATCACACCAGGTGGATATGAGATTATTTAATGGTGTAAAACAAGAAAAAATTTCCAAACCATCGTGCAATGGTAGATCATAAATCAAACATAAAAGAAGAATTCACTCACCGGATCCCTATATATAGGGTATACTGGAACTTCTTCACGGTTCACAAACATGGCTTCTGCAACTACAGGTCCTACAGTACCAAAGAAACAGAATTAGAAGGATAGCAAAGCAGTTGAAGATCCTTATATCAGGTTCAGTTGAAAAGACAGGAAAAGAAAAGGAACTAAATGTTGTTCTGTCCAGACAATTATTACACAATTGAAAGTTGAAGTTTTGACATTTTTTCTTACATTTTTTTTATCTGATTTTAAAAATAAATAAATAAATTACAGAGACTCCAGATTAGTTTGTTGAATTAAAAACCCAAGTTCTGCACCAGTATCGATTGTGGAAATCATTTCCATCGATATTTTCAAATTTAATATTAGAAAACGAAATACAACTATCAAACTCCCATTTTCTCAGTAAACATAATAACCATGGACAAGCAACAATCCAATTTCTCACAAGGTAAATATTGACCGTACAGTAGCAATACTTTCCGTAACTAAAAATTCTTCAAATCCAAGAAAGACAAGATTTACTCTTTTACTCCTGTCCCAAAGAGAAAATCCCTTTATTTTCACTTCGCACATTTTTCAGCTATCAAATAGGCAGAAAATTAACAGACTAGACAATCATTACCAAGCACTTGAACTTGAAGAAACTTAAAGAAGGAAACTTTCTGAACTCCAATTAACTTAAACATTCAAAATCATTAGTTTCTGTTTCTTTCTCTCACACTTCCTCAGGAACCAAACGAAAAAGAAATCTGAGAACCACAAAAATACCAGGCTTGACAACATGGCGATTGGTGAGGATGATCCCGCGGCGCTTATCGACGACAAAGCCAGTGGCATAGCTAGCACCAGCGGCCTCAGTGTCGAAGGCACGACACGCGGTTGTCCTCAAAACGACGACGGCTGGGACGACCTTGCTGAGCGCCTTTCTCCAGTCGTCGGCTGTGGCCGTGTTCTCTTTGAAAGGAGGATCGATCTCCATGGAGAGGTCGTCCTTGATGCTCGATTCAAGCCCTATGGCCTCCGAACCCAGCCTCTCCAGAGGATCGCCCATTCGAACTCGCTCGCTGACTCAGTGAGTTGAATGAATGGCAATGAAGTGAAGAGAGGGTTTACTTTCTTTCTCTGTCCTTTTGCCTGAGAAGCTCCTTTGAATATAAGTCCGTGGGTGAGTGAACTCTGACCGTGTGTGAGTGTGAGTGTGAGTGTGAGTGCGAGGAAAAAAGAAAAATAGCAACGGACCCGAGTCCAAATGTCCCCGATGACCCGAGTCCAAATTTCCCCGATGACCCGAGTTCAACTGTCAATCAAATTTTACCATTGACCAAACAAAGAAATTTACCTTAGAAGGATTTTTTTATGTTGTGAATAATGTTATGTCATTCACAAACACTAGCCTCTCTGCACGCGCTTCTGCGCCTGTGAGAGGCTTTTTTTTAAAAAATTTAAATTTATTTTAGAATTAAAAAAGATAATGGATAGTTGTGTTCCATAAAAATAGGATCTATTCTGAATTTTCTTTTAATTTTAATTTTTTTAATATGAAAAATTGTGAATTTACCATATTATCCTCTTTTAATTAATAATTTTAATTCTAAATGTTTGCATTAACCAAGGGCATTTTCTGGTATTTTGAATGTTTCACCATTCTCTGTCTTTTGCTTTATATATATAGATTTATTCAGAGCCAATATATAATGGGGTAAAAGTTGTTTCTCTATTTACTTCAAGAACAGATAATCAAGAGATATTATTGGGGTTAAGATGGGCATCGAGAAAAGTCAAACTATTCAACTCAGCATGGTAAATAATAATTTTTTAATACTTTTTATCACAAATAGTCTTGAGTGATACAAAAAAATTTTAAAGATGCAATCTGATAGTTTCGCAAACATTAAGGACATTTTGTGATAAAAAGCCAAATTATTATCTTTCGTCTTTAAGGGTTTTTTATGATATTAATGGTCCTTAAAATTACCCTCTATAAATCAAAATAGTCCATGCCGTTAACTTATGTTACATTTTCTGTTAAAATATTGTCGTTGCATATATATGGCCACACATCCAATCATATAGAGCCATGTGGCTTTAAATAAAAGATATAACATATTTAGAAAAGAAAATTAAAGTTATTAGAAAAAAAATTTGAAAACCCTGATTTACTCTCTTCTCCATGAAAACAAATCCCTCCAAAATATACAATCTTTTTGAACAAGAAGTTATGTTGAATTCATGGGGTGTAGGGCTTTTACCATGGATTTGGTCCCCCATTGAAGGGAAGGTTTGCTGCAAGAAGGGTGTGTGAGTGTGTAGGGGTTGGGGAGGAGAGCCTCGACTGGACTGGAGTCATTCCTTTCTCTTTCTTTTTTCCATTTTATTTTCCTTTTTATGGTTTTTAACTTTTTAATTAAAGGGATAAGAAAACTTTATTATTATCAGCTCCCATATTGTTGTGTTTTATTTGATTTGGGAACCAGAAAGTCTCCAAATACCAAAAGTTCTGCACCATATTGATTATTTTTCTCACCAGAACTAGAGAGACTAAGAGAGAGAGAGAGAGAGAGAGAGAGAGAGATAAAGGGGCAAGGGAGATGATGGCTGCCCCAAGTGGGTTGGTGGGGGAGGGGGTCGGGTACAGAGCAAGAAAGAGGAAGAGTGAGAGAGAGCAGAGGGGGAATGTGCCATATCAGCATTTTAACTTAAAATATAACAAAAGTTAACAGTATTGACCATTTTGATGTGTAGAGTAGGGCTGGTAATGGGTCGTGTCGTGTCGGGTTCGTGTCGTGTCGGGATAATAAACGTGTCAAGAATGCTCAACCCGAACCCAACCCATTTAATAAACGTGTCGTGTCAGGTTCGGGTCGTCTTTTATCGTGCGGGTTTCGAGTCGTGTAACGGGTTCATAAAGAATAACATGCATGTTACAAAACTCACAACCGAAAAAATTTTAATTAAAAAAAACAGAGAGAGTAGAGAAAATATAAGGAAAAGAAAGAAAAAAAAAGATAGAGAGAGGAGAGAAGAGAGAAGCTAAAGAAAGAAAAAAATAGAGAGAGAGAGAGAGAGAGAGAGAGAGAGAGAGGAGAGAAGATTGAAGGAAAGTAAGAAAGAAAAAAGAGAGATGAGAGAAAACTGAAGAGAAGGAAAAAAAAAAGAGAGAAGAGGAAAGGAAAAGAGAGGAAAAAAAAAAAGAGAGAAGAGGAAAGGAAAAGAGAGGAAAAAAAAAGAGAGAAGAGGAAAGGAAAAGAGAGGAAAAAAAAAGAGAGAAGAGAAGAAAGAAGGAAAAAAAAAACTGAAGAGAGGAAAAAAAAAGAGAGGAGAAGAAAAAAAGAGAGAAGAGGAAAGGAAAAGAGAGGAAAAAAAAAGAGAGAAGAGAAGAAAGAAGGAAAAAAAAACTGAAGAGAGGAAAAAAAAAAAAGAGGAGAAGAGACGGGTTGACGGGTTGTACACGGGTTGACACGACCCGTGACACGACCCATTTAATAAACGGGTTAGATAGGTATTATAGCGGGTTAGCGGGTTGACCCGAAACCCACCCGTTTATTAAACGGGTCAGAACGGGTTGACTCGAAATTGACCCGTTTTTTTATCGTGCGGGTTGAACCCGCTAATTTCTCGTGCGGGTTTCGAGTCGTGTATCGGGTCGTATCCGAAATTGCCACCCCTAGTGTAGAGTAGGGTAACTTTAAGGACCATTAGAGTCACAGAAAAACCTTAAGGACGAAAAGTAATAATTTCGCAAATCTCATAAACCATTTGTGATAAAAAGCTTTTTTTTTTTTTTATGTAAACCCAAAAAGTAGGTCTAAATTGATCCAACATAAACCCGTGGATTTTTCCCAATGAATGCTTGACCTTTTGGATTTGTATCTGATTTTTTATTCTTTAGGGGATCATGCCATGGCCATAAAGCCAAGATAGTCACCGCGACCTATTCATCTTCTTGTCATGCCAAATAGCCACCACGAGCTATTCATACTCATGCATGCAGGTGGCCATTTATTTTTAGTTATAATCTTTCCTCATAAATGAAAAAAAGAGGAAAAAGAAAACATAAAACAGTTTAAAAAAAAACCTTTTTCTTCTTATTGAACAAAACGAAGAAAGAATAAGAGAGGAATGGGAGGAGGGGAAGAAGATGAATGGGGAACGTGTAAAATAGGGAAGAAAGATATTTGCCTGAATGAATTTCATTGAGTCTGAGAGTGTAACCTTATACAAGAGATTTCCTATAATGATGCTAAGCTATTCTAGGAATCTAAATTACAATAGGAAAAGAAATATTCTACAACATATAATTACATATTTGTTTCCTAATCCATCCTGTGAACATTAGGAAATCATTGACCTTCTTAACAGAACGTGTATCTCTAATTTCTTTTTTGGGTTAGAATAATTAAAAGAATTATTTGAGTAAGACAAGGAGTATAAGTGAGGGTTAATTATGTGTCATTGGATTACTACAAGGGCTTTTAGTAAAGAAGAACTCGCAGCTCCTCATTTTTAAGTCCTTAGGTGAGCGAAACTGATAAAATATGAATGTATCCGTTTTATATTATTTTTCTGGTTAATTTAATGCTATAATATATGTTTCTTTAATTTCATATTCTTCATTAGTTAATATATGCAACCAAATTCAGTGTGTAATGGTAATAGGAAGGCCCACTATGTCGTTAAGTGAGTTTTTTTTTTTTTAGTGGTCCTACTTACTAGTACAGTGGGAAGTATTTTCTTTATGATAATAGAGATTTTATAAATTAAAAGCAGATATCTAATGGATATGTGAGAAAATTAACATCTTATAAACCCAACTTTTAATCAAATCTCGCTTTCTGTCAATTTAATTAATTATGTGACTAGCAATATCTTAATCAAATTTTAACAATAAATTTAAGAGATATGGTTGATTATGTTGAGCATGGATTGGATCTATTTATACATATAGATGTTGGTGGGAAGAAGACTTGAAAGCTCTGAGGTTGTGAGTTTTCAAGCCTATCTGGGAAGGAGATATAATAGCTATTTTCTTACAAGTCTATTTTCCAATGACATGATTTTGAAGGGGATTATTAGTCGTGGGACTGTTTAACAAAATTTGGGTCTTTTTAATTAACAAAGTTATTTTTAACCAACCTAAAAGAAAAATTAAAATTAATATTACTTTGTTGGATGTAATTTCAATTACATGGTATTTTTCTAATGTTATGCCCTTGAGAGATGTTGTTGAATATTATCATTGTCTATCAAGGATGAGTTGGCAAAATCTCTCCATAAAGATTGAACCTTGATTGTAATTGCTTTTCTGACCCTCCAAACTCTTGCTTTAGAATTTCCCAAGCCTCTTTAGAAATTTTTGCTCCCATGATTCTTAGAAATGTAGATCTGCTTACTCCTTGATGAATGCATTTCAGGGTCATTGCATCTTTCTTTCTATTTTTCATGTACTCCTTTTGTTTTGCATTTGTCCATGTAGCAAGAGCTGTCGCAAACTCTGGTGCATCAAAGCCATCTTCCACTAACTCTCATAATTCTTGAGAGGGAAATACAGTCTTAATTTGAATGCTCCAGTGGTCATAATAATCACCATCAAATTGTTTGGGCCTAATTTGGCACACCCAATCCAAATATCAAAAAGCCCATATCAATTTCGGACAGCCACCGGCACTCTCCTTATGATTGGGCTAAAAAAAAAAAACTGCACACCTAGCCCAGCTCAGGACCTGTCAACCTACGAAAATAAACTTGGGCTTCGGAAAATTAAAAAAAAAAAAAAATCAGCCCACAAGTTCCAAAACTCAACATGGTCCTGACATGATCAAATGGAAAAGAGAAAAACCCAAAACAGAAGCAAACCCACGTGACTTCCTGACTTTGAAAAGTCAGCAATTTCAACTGGGTTGCTAAGGAGTTAATGAAGGCAGGTCATAAAACAGGCAAAAGTCTCCAGCTTTTTCAAGCAAAAGAAGATCACAATCCCTTTTCTATATTCAGAAAAATTCTGCTCTAGAGCAAGTACCATATCCAAAAGATAAGCAGTCTATATTTTCTAAAGGGATAAGTAGGGTGCAGGGAGTTGTTCATCTGGAAAATCAAACTAACCATCACGGCATATTGAAATCTCACAAGGGCAGAGAGATTAGGTTGTCTTTTAAAGAAAAGCATGGAAGTGATTGACTTAAAACTGACAATTGATAATTTATTTTTGATAAAGATAACTTCCCTTTTCTAAAAAATAAAGATCTTGTTTTTTAGAAATCTGCCTCCCATTTTTAAAGATTAAAATACCCACTCCAGCATTTTCTATAAATATGAGAGGAGGTGAACAAATCGAGACATTCAAATCAAACAACCAAAAAATCAACCAAAGACAAAAACTCAAAATGATCACTTGATCTCTGAGAACCTACAAACAAACTGAAGCAACCAAAAGCTCATTTAAGCCACAAAAGAAGCTGGCTACAGATCAGAACTTCCAGTTCAGACTTAGAGAAATAAGTCATTCAAAACGAGATTCCTCTCGTTACACATTTGGTTCAGCAAAAGCCAAAACAAGTAGAGTCTGGGTTTTTATAAATATGAAAACCTCAACAAATTTATGGAGAGCCCTGATCAAGCAGAACATGCATCATAGTGCAGTTTCAGCTCAATAATCCTTGAATTCAGCCACTTCTGCCCTTTCAGACTGAAGAGGCCGCAATTCTGTCCGTTTAAAAAGCCTTCTAGGGCTTGAAATAGATTAAAGCTCTGCTAAACTCGAACGTTGGTATCAATTTGCAGTTGAAACTTGACAGTTGAAGTTGCTGACAGGCCAGTCCAGCACAGGCATACCCAGTCTAGCCCGGATCAGAAGCATCTATCCCTTCAGAAATGGAAGTCCAGCCTTCTTTTCGTCTTTCTAGAGTTGGCTTTTCCCTTTTGAGTTTTGTAAAGGCAGTTCTACCTAAAAACAGTTCATTTTCTCATCATTTATTCTGGCCAAAACTACCAATATTGTACTATGAAAAATTGTGAAGTCCTCACTACTTTGAGGCAAGAAAATAACTTACTTGGGAGATATTCCTCACAAAAATTCACATTTGCTTGTTTAGAAATCAGTAACTTGGGGCGCAAGTTATCTATTTTCGAAGTCCGCTAAGATTTTTCATTACTAGCAATGGCACATTTGCACACTAAAGAAAGTTGACTTGTTGACCAGACAATGGTTTTCAAGGCAATGAGGAACTTTACCTTACCATCACAGGTACAAACACGAAACGGGTGAACAATTTGGCACCCCCAGTGAGACTTCTCAGTATACATATTCTTAGAGAAATTTATCAAAAGTATATGAATATTGGAAGTTCTAGCCAATACCCACGCTGCACCATGCAAAGAGATTAAGTAGTTCTCCGAGAATGACTAGAGTCAGAAGAAAGTGATGCCAGGCAATCAGTCCATGGCAGTACCCAGAGTAGACGTTCCAGGTCTGGCTCTAGAAGATTGAATCGAATACAGGAAGCTGTGTTCCGACAGAAGGCTACAGCACAAAGGAGCCAGGACACTCTAAATAACATGACAGTCATGATGCAATGACAAGTTAATAGGCAGTTCAACAAGGGTCGTGAGGCTGCCATGGCCGGAATTCCAAATCCTGATGTTGTGGTCCAGCAACTAGACCTCCCTTACAGCCCTCCACTAGGATTGGCATGGCCATATCAAGAGAACCCTCTCATCGTACAAATAGCTGGAATATAAGGGCATGGAGAGATCCAAGCTGGATAGAAGGGATGAGCCCCTCCCATCCAAGAGCAGGAAGGTCCAGCTCGGCCAGAAGGCCCTGCACCAGTTCAGGTCCAATAGAATCTGCCAGAACCTCCACCTATTCCACAACTTATGGCCCCACGTGATCAGCCCCTGGCACTTCTGCCTGAGACACCAGCTGTGTTGCCTTACAAACCCAGAAGGATGGATCCCATTCCATTCCCTCCACCAGTAAGAGGCAGAAGAGGCAAAAGGGGAATCAACCCTTTCGCCAACAATGACAGGAATAGACCAAGGGCAAATTAGAGGAATAATCCAGATTTTGAAGAAGAGGAAAACACAGGGAGGAAGCTCTGCCCAGGCCACATAGAATAGAGCATAGGATTTACCACATCCAGCCAGAATAGGGGCGAAATCCGCACCCTGTTAATGCTGTGAATGACATGGGGGCACTACAGAGAATGATCAGGGAGATGATGGAGCCTGATGTCAGAAGAGGAGAAAGGCCTACCTACAGAAAGCCATATCCGGCTTATATAGATTAGATACCTCTATCCCCAGGTTTCAAGGCACCAAACTTCACCTTGTTTAACGGAGATGATCCTTATGCTTCATCCGATGAGCATATAGGCAGGTTCTCTATCCAGTGCACAGCCATAGAAAATAACCCTCTATTAAAACTGAGGCTTTTTGGAAACTCTCTCTTTGGACAAGCCTTCACCTGATACACCAGTCTACCACCTAACTCTGTTCAAACCTGTTTCATGACTTCTATTTCAGGATCCAGCCAGAAGTCACCATTAGCGATCTTGTTGCCCTCAAATAGAGTGAAGATGATCCTGCTCAGGACTTTATAACCAGATTCAGAAAGCTCAAGATGAAATGTCGAATACCTATGGAAGAAAGACACTTCATCCAGATAGCTCAAGCCGCCCTTAAAATATCTATGAGAAAGAGATTTGATGGGATGCTGTTTGGAGATCTGGTAGAACTAGCTGATAAAACATCTAAATATGAGGAGCTGCTTAGGGAAGAACAACAGAAGATGAACTCTTCCAAAGGCACATATTACAGAACCCCTTCTTCGTTAGTCCACCTGGTTGAGGCAGAGTCAGAAGAGGACACAGAGGGTTCGGAGGAAAGAGAAATTGCAGTGGCAGAAATGGCAAAATTGAAACATCCCATAAGCTGCAAAGCTTTTACAAAGCCACCACCGTTCACAAGAGGGTTTGTTCCAAACAAACCAACACATAACAAGGTTTATTCCTTCGACCTAACCAAGGTTGATGCTTTGTTTGATGAGATGTTGCTATAGAAGGCAATAGAGATACCTCACAGGTTGCCCAAGCCAGAAGAACTCAAGGGCAGACAGTATTGCAGGTGGCACAACTCTTGGAACCATTTCACCAACAGTTGTGTTGTTTTCTACAGGAAGGAATAACAGCAGTAATGCTAAAATTGGAGGAGAAACCTCCCTTAGTTACAACAGATCATTTTCTCTAACCTCAAGTCAACATGGTCAACTTCAATTGGCTAGAGCAGAAGAGAGGCAAAATAGCGACAGAGGCTAGCACCAGCAGAGACAGAAGAGTCATAAGGGAGACTAATCAAAGGCCAAAGGCAACCATCTCGGCTGAGGTAGTGCTGTGCAGCAAGTGCAAGTGTGAAAGTGAATTAGAAGTGACTATGGACAGACGGAATCAGCCCACACTTAGTGTTTTTGACAGGATTGGAACATTATACCAACAGAATCCAGTTCCAGTTTCATCTAAAGATAGAACCAGACAAAAAGACTATCTTAGGCTTGCTTAACGTAGCAGAAGAATGACAGAGCAGCCAAAAAAGGAAATACCAATTAAGATGCTCGGAAATGACAAGCCATTGGCAACTATCATAGAAGGCAAATGGTATTCCGTTGGAAAAAGCGGTAGACCAACTCTAGAGCTAACCAGAACGCCGAAAAGGAGAGTTCAAAGGCAATACTGCTTCTTCATAAAAAACAGGAGTAACACACAGGTACGTCCAGAGACCAGTTCTGCCAGAAGAGGGAAAAGTCCATAAGTAGCTCCTCAGGCAGAACAAACAACATATCAGCCACAAGAGCTGATGAAGACAGAATCTCCAGACAGACCTTCTATCCATCTTCCCTCATCCTCAGTCAATCGGCTGGACCCCCACAAGTACAAGGTGAATCCGAACCTATTCCAATAGAAGGATCAGACTAGACTGAAGAATATGAAAAGGAGCAATTGGACTATGAACCATCTGCAGACGACCAGACTGGGCTTCTCGAAACAGAAGAACAAGAAGACTGGACAGAAGAGTATGGGGAAGAACATACGGAGTACAATGAAGAGTTGGATGAAGAAACTGAGGCTTTTGGTGTAGAACTAGATAGCCTGTTGTAGGGTAATCTAGGCATCAACATGGTGTTCATCTTACTAGAAAAATTCAGGGCAGCAGAAGGACAAGAAAACACTCTGGAGGGAGACGTGTTCTCCCAGGAAAGTTTTACATGCAGATTGGCAGAAGTATAGGAGGCACCAGAACAACAAACACCTACTGTCAAAACAAGCAAAACTGCCATGAAACTGCCTACATAACAACTTTGTTTCTCCAAACCAACCAAAGAGATGGCTAATCATCTTAGGCCTCTGTTCATAACAGCAAACTTTGGGGGTATTCCTATTCTCAAGGTGATGGTAGATGGAGGTGCAGCCATTAATCTTCTACCTCACAAATTGTTGAGCAAGATGGGCAGAACAGAGAAAGATCTAATTCCAACCTGCTTAACGGTCACCAACTTCGTTGAGGTCATCACCAAGACCAATGGAATCCTAGATATGGACGTCATAGTTAGAACCAAAGAGCTGAAGATTGCATTCTTTGTGGTAGACACCACTTCTACCACTTACAATGCATTGCTTGGCAGGGACTAGATCCACCAAAGCCTATGCGTTCCTTCCACTCTGCATCAGCAACTAGCCCTTTGGAATGAAGAAGGTTACATAGAGATAGTAGAGGCCGATCCACGGCCATTTCTGCTCTCTGTCATGTGTTTTGAGGCAAGGTATTATCATGATGACCTTGGTCATTTCACCTTCCTTGGAGTCAACCAGAACGGCCGCCCCATGGTGTCACGGCCCAGAGACTCATTAAAGATGGTCTAGCTAGTTCTCTAGAAGACTGGAATAGACCTTTTGAAATAAACCTCCAGGACTCTGATGTTTAGTCTCAATCAACAAGAAAATGATCGAGCTGTAACAATCCGATCCATTACAAAAAGATTTTTGATATATTGGGAAGAAAGGAAGCTCTTTATGCAGAATCCAGCCATCAATATGGCAGAATTTACTCATGAGAGCACGGAAGAACAAGAAGATAAGAGTTTACAGGATGAAGTTTTAGAATTCGCACCAGCATCACTAGATGATTCTTTACCAGAAGTGGAAGATCCATTACAGGAGATAAACTTACGGACATAAGAGGATCCAAGGCCCACTTTCATTAGTGCACTGTTAAAAGAACCACTCAATAATGAAATCATTGCACTTTTGCATGATTTTAGAGACTATTTTGCTTGGCATTATCATGAGATGCCTGGACTGGACAGAAAACTAGTAGAACATAAGTTGCCAATCAAAGAAGGCTACCTTTTAGTCAAACAGGCCAGAAGAATGATGTTTATGAAAACAGAACTGAAAGTCAAGGAAGAGATAGAAAGATTGCTCAAGGCAGGGTTCATCAGACCAGCCATTTATGCTGACTGGCTAGCCAATATTGTGCCAGTTCTAAAGAGAAAAACAAGGGCAGTTAGGATCTGTGTGGACTACAGGAATCTGAATGAGGCATCTCCCAAGGAGGAATATCATATACTAATGACAGACATGCATGTAGAGGGAGCTGCCCATAACCAAATGCTATCTTTTAGGGATGGCAACGCAGGATATAATCAGATTATGGTAGCAGAAGAAGACATCCATAAGACAGTTTTCATGTGCCTAAAACATATAGGTGCTTTTGAATACGCTATAATGCCTTTTGGCTTAAGAAATGTAGGAGCCACTTATCAAAGAGCAATGAATTCTGTCTTCCATGATATGATAAGGCATTCTCTAGAAGTATATATAGACGATGTGGTGATTAAATCCCCAGAAGGAGAAGATCATTTATCAAATCTAAAAAGGGCATTCTTAAGAATGAGACAACATAAGTTGAAAATGAATCCCAAGAAGTGTGTTTTTGGAGTTCATGCAGGAAATTTCTTAAGTTTCCTGGTCCACCAAAGGGGGATAGAGATTGATAAAAATAAAGCAAAATCCATCATAGAAACTCTACCACATCGGAACAAGAAAGAGCTGCAGAGTCTTCTAGGAAAAATTAACTTTCTAAGGAGATTCATATCCAATTCTACATGAAAAATCCAGTCTTTCTTCTCATTGCTAAGGTTGAAATAGGAACAGACTTTTAAGTAGAAGGAATATCACCAACAGCCTTTTGAGGAAATCAAGCACTACCTCTTAAATCCACCAGTTCTGTCCCCACCAAAGAGAGGCAGACCGCTCAAACTCTATGTTTCTGCATCAGAAGTATCCATTGGTAGTCTGGTGGTTCAAGATAATAAGGAATGAAAAGAATAGGCAGTCTACTATTTGAGCAGAACTTTGATAGAAGTAGAAATGAAGTATTCTGCAATTAAAAGACTTTGTTTAGCCTTATACTTCACTGCTGTGAAACTCAGACACTACATGCTGCCATTCACCATCTACATCATTGCCAAGACAGACCTAATCAAATACATGCTAACAAGGCCAATGTTTAGAGGCAAAATTGGCAAATGGACTCTGGCTTTGACAGAATTTGCTTTCAGATATGCTCCTCAGAAAACTGTCAAAGGACAAGCTGTAGCAGATTTCCTAGCAGATCACCCAGGAGAAGAGATTGAAAACATGGATTCTTTGGATATAGCAAATGCCGATCTGTTGACCAGAGCTTGTACTTGCCTTAACAATCCTATCTATTCAGTTCACCTCACACCTTAGAAACTGTATTTTGATGGATCAAAGACTGATGTAGCCTCTTGGGCAGGGATTGTTTTGGAAGAACCACTAGGGATCAGACACTGTTATTCTTTCCAGTTAGATTTCCAATGCACCAACAATAGGGCTGAATACGAAGCTTCAGTCATTGACCTCGAAGTACTGGTAGAATTAGGAATCCAGTTTGTAGAAATCCAGTAACACAGAGCAGCAGCCAGAAGGTTCTCATCCCTATTTATCGACTGCTTGGTTTCAAGAATGGTGTCATATATGCTAGCCCTCTTCCAGTGAGCTCCATACTTGAGGAAGAGCCTGTCAATCCAGTCAGCACACTTCACTAGACTATTCCTCACTTCACTAGAAGGAAATGAGCGTCTCAGGTTCTTGCTGACCCAAGTATGGGATGCCAGTGCAGAAGAACTCTGAAAACACAGAGGAGCTTCAGCGTCACCCTTGAACAATTCCGCCATTTCAGCAGGAACATGACCAAACCAGTGGGGGCCTAGAACCAAGGTGTTTTCGAAAAGGTGAAGGACATTTTCGTCCAGATTCTTTTGGGCAAAAGGGTGAAACTTGCTACGGACCTCTATGGCATGATTCTTAACACCATCTCCGGTGAGATAAGCAGGAGCCCGTGAAGAAGATTAACCCTTGGCACGAGTATTTGGAGAATAAATTTTTTAAAATTTTTGAGCTGGAATAGGAGGAGTCAAACTGAAAGAAGGTAGGGTTTGTTCAAAGTTCACAGTAGGCAGACGTGGCAGACGTGGGCTAACGGAACAAAATGGTGCGCACCAATATCTGATCAAATCATTAAGTCTGGAACCGTTCCAGAACGATTCAAACTTAGGGGGCATTGTTTGGGCCTAATTTGGCACACCCAGTCCAAATATCAAAAAGCCCATATCAATTTCGGATAGCCACCAGCACTCCCCTTACGATTGGGCCAAAAAAAAAAAACCTACACGCCCAACCCAGCCCAGGACTGTCAACCTATGAAAATAAACTTGGGCTTCGGAAAACAAAAAAAGAAATCAGCCCACAAGTTCCAAAACTCAACATGGGCCTGACATGATCAAATGAAAAAGAGAAAAACCCAAAACAGAGGCAAATCCATGTGACTTCTTGACTTTGAAAAGTCAGCAATTTCAACTGGCTTGCTAAGGAGTTAATGAAGGCAGGTCTTAAAACATGCAAAAGTCTCTAGCTTTTTCAGGCAAAAGAATATCACAATCCTTTTTCTATATTCAGAAAAATTCTGCTCCAAAGCAGGTACCATTTTCATGAGATAAGCAGTCTATATTTTTTAAAGAGATAAGTAGGGTGCAGGGTTGTTCATTTGGAAAATCAAACTAACCATCACGGCAGATTGAAATCTCACAAGAGCAAAGAGATTAGGTTGTCTTTTAAAGAAAAGTAGGAAAGTGATTGACTTAAAACTGACTATTGATAGTCTATTTTTGATAAAGATAACTTCCCTTTTCTAAAAAATAAAGATCTTGTTTTTTAGAAAATCTACCGCCCATTTTAAAAGATTAAAATACCCACTCCAGTATTTCCTATAAATATGAGAGGAGGTGAACAGATCGAGACATTCAAATCAAACAACCAAAAAATAAACCACAGACAAAAACTCAAAATGATCACTTGATCTCTGAGAACCTTCAAACAGACTGAAGCAACCAAAAGCTCATTTGAGCCACAAAAGAAACCGACTATAGATCATAACTTCCAGTTTAGACTTAGAGAAATAAGTCATTCAAAATGAGATTCCTCTCGTTACAAATTTGGTTCAGCAAAAGCCAAAACAAGCAGAGTCTAGGTTTTTACAAATATGAAAACCTCAACAAATTTATGGAGAGCCCTGATCAAGCAGAACATGTATCATAGTGCAATTCCAGCTCAATAATCCTTGAATCCAGCCACTTCTGCCCCCTTCAGACTGAAGAGGCCACAATTATGTCCGTTCAAAAAGCCTTCTAGGGCTTGAAATAGATTAAAGCTCTGCCAAACTCGAACGTTGGTATCGATTTACAGCTGAAACTTGACATTTGAAATTGCTGGCAGCCCAGCCAGCATAGACATACCCAGTCTAGCCCGGATCAGAAGCATTTATCTAGGCAGAAATGGAAGTCCAGCCTTCTTTTCGTCTTTCTAGAGTTGGCTTTTCCCTTTTGAGTTTTGTAAAGGCAGTTCTACCTAAAAACAGTTCATTTTCTCATCATTTATTCTGGCCAGAACTACCAATATTGTACTGTGAAAAATTGTGAAGTCTTCACCAGTCTGAAGCAAGAAAATAACTTACTTGGGAGATATTCCTCACCAAAATTCACATTTGTTTGTTTATAAATCAGTAACTTAGGGTGCAAGTTATCTATTTTCGAAGTCCGCTAGGATTTTTCATTGTGGCACGCTCGCACACTAAAGAAAGTTGACTTGTTGACCAAACAATGGTTTTCAAGGCAATGGGGAACTTTACCCTACCATCACAGGAACAAACACGAAACGAGTGAACGCAAACACAAGGACTGCATTTTGATTCTAGATGATGGTTAGAGCCATGATAGGAAAATGGAAGGATAAGTAAATGCTCTGATATCACTGTTGGGTTTGAAAGCAATGGAATAGGTGTGATTGGTATGAGATTTAGGTTGCTGAAATTCCTTCTTTGATTAATAAGAAAAGCTGATTACAATGCTATTTTTAGGTTGCAGCTATGTTTTTTTTTTGTGTATTTAAAAGTCAATTAAGCAAGACATATGACTCCCTAGAACAAGAATTAAATGCTAATTACCAATTGCTATCCAACTTTCAAACACACATTAACATAGTAGACTTTTCTAGAAATTATAAAACTAGTAATGAAAATTTCAAAATTAATATCAACAGTCTTAGAGTTCCCATATTCTGAATATAAACACTATTTTGTCTAACGGTGACATCCAAGTCATCCTTTTTTTTACCTTCAACGTTACCAATCTTCTTCCTCATCGCCGTAAAAAGAGATGCATTTGCCATCACTTTTGATGCTTCACTTAGTATCACATCATGCAATTGATTTTTTTAATGTCTCATCAACTCAATAGCAAGTCGCATCTGCTCTATATTAGAGTCGTACTGCAACCAATAAAAAAAAAATTCATCGTTTAATTACATATAAAATAGGGCCAACGACAAAAGACACCATGTTGGTTTAGGGTCATTCTCGAATTGGACCCCACAATATCAATTTTATCAATTTATGCCCTGATGGTTTGAACATCGTCCAATTTCATCCTTTTGTTAAGTTGACCAGACGGTCAATCGTTAACTGCTGACGTGGCACACGTGGGACCCTCCCCACTAGTGATTTGACCATTCCTCTCATGCCATCTGAATGGCAGTTTTGGGTTTCTACAATTTTTTTTTATAAAAAAAAAACTGAACATCGCTCCCAAAATTGGGCATGTTTTGCAAGAAGACGACTGAAGTAAAAGCCCCAAACTATCGTTCGTCCTCAACCTTAGTTTAACCTAAATCCTAAATCTCCATAGCTGACAGCGAGTCCTACGATTTCGAAGAAGTGAGAAGAAATGAGTTGGGATTTCAGGGCTCCAGGCGCTCCGCATCCATCATACGGTAAGTTGGTTTGAATGTTGTGTTTTATAAGATTTAGTGGAATAGTGGGAGAAGTATGAAAGATTTTGTCGAATATAGATGGCTTTCTTGCAGATTTTGAATATAGGTGGTCCTTCAAGCTAAGCATGTGCAATATCTGCCTTTAATACTCTAAGCGTCTGCTTTCAAGAATGCAAAAGTGTTAGGTGGAAGGGTGTGAAAAAGGTTGTTTAATAAAAATTTGGACTTTTGTATAATGGTCCTAAACTGAAAAAATTGAAAAGTCAATTATGGTTTTTGTGTAATGTTTGAATACTGTGTTTTATGTTTGAACTGAAAATAACCCATGTTTGGGACATGTAATAAATAGGTGATCCTGAATTGTTTTCTATTCGAATGTACCATGGTGGTCAAATCTGTTGTAACTGTTATGCTTCTGGCAGTGTAGCTTGGTTTGATTATTGTGACAAGGATAGAATGTCAATGACTGAGATAGACAATGTGGTGGGGGAGTTAGGCTATGATGGGGTGATTAGTTACTGGTATAGTATCTCTGTCTATAGCAATGGTGGCCTAACAAGGCTTAATGATGATCAAGATGTCATAGACATGCTTGTATTTGTAACAGAGGCAAGGCTAATAGACATTTTCCTACATCATGGGGTTGATAGTAATGAGGGTTGGTTTTATAGTCAATCAGGATCAAATATGTTTGTTGATGTAGAAGCTGATATTGTGCCTAACAGAGAGGTTGTGATTGAGGAGCTTGATGACAATTATGGGGCTATTGTTCATGTTGGTGGGAAATGCAAACAATGGAGGCAACAAAAAAAAAACTAATGTGGTGATAGAAGAGCTCAATGAAGACCAAAATGGAGAACAAAATGGTGGGGGTACGCAAAAGCCAAGGGAATCTTGTGCAGGACAGGGTATTTCTTAAAAAGGCAAAGAAAAGGCAATAGAGAGGGAATCTTCTGCAGTGCAAAAAGACAAAGAAAGAGTTGTTGATAGGGAATCTCCTGCCACTGTAGACAAAGGGAAAAGTAAAGTCAGTTCTGTTTTTGGGAAAAGGAGGGCAAAAACTTTTGGTAAAAGGAAGTGCAAAAATGTAAAAAAGACACGTGATAAAGAAGACCAAAGGTCCAATACAGTGGCTAAGGGACTAGTTCAGAAAGAGGTTGTTGAAGGAAGTGTAAAAAAGAGTAACTTATCAAGATGTCATCCAATGAAGACAAGAAAAGCAAGAACAAGGACCACAGTCTGTCATGATGAGGAGGAGTCAACAGACAGTCTTGACTTTGATTGTGCAGACCCTAACTTCAGTTGTGATGATAATGATGATGATGTCGATTTTGATGAATGTGTGGACAAACAAACTGAGTGGGTTGGAGAAGAGCCAGAGTCAACAAATGCTGGGGTTGAATCTTGGGATTGGGGTGCAGATGTTGAACTGGATTCAGAGGAGTATGATTTTGATAATGTGCAGCCTAAATATGACTCTGATGATGACACTCCAATGACGGATAGATGGCCAGAGTTCAATCTGGCAATTGACATGGCAGATCCAGAGTTTGAGGTTGGGATGAAGTTTAGCGATTGTAAAGTTTTTAGAGCGGCTGTGAGAGAACAATTTATACAGAGGAATAGGGATGTTGTATTTGTGATAAGTGAGGCTTTAAAGCTAAAGGCAGTTTGGGAGAAACCCACTGTGAAGTCTAGTTGGCTGAGTGCCAAATATATGGAAACATTGAAGAGCAATCCAAGTTGGCCAGTTAACTCATTCATGGAGACTGTGGAGAAGGATTATAACACTGGAGTTTCTAGGCAACAAGTTTATAAGGCAAAAGAGAGGGCATTGAGGCAGATTGAGGGAATATACACAGAGCAATACTCCAGAATTTGGGATTATTGTGAAGAGTTAAGGAAGACCAATCCAAGAACAACAACCAAAGTTCAATGTGATTTCAATGAACAATTGGATCATCAAGTGTTTCAAAGGTTATATGTGTGCCTAGGTGCATGTGAAGCAGGGTTTATTGCTAGATGCAGACCCATTATTGGATTGGATGACTGGTTCTTAAAGGGTGTATATGGAGGGCAATTTTTAGTAGCAGTTGGTATAGATGCTAATAATGAAACATGGGTGATTGCATATGCAATGGTTGAGTCTGAGTGCAAGGAGTCATGGGTTTGGTTTCTGGAATTGTTGGTAAAGGATGTAGAGATTGTTAACCAGTTTGGATACACTTTCATATCAGACAAGCAAAAAGGATTATTACTAGTTTTTGAGCAAGTTGTTCCTAATAGTTAACATAGGTTTTGTGCAAGGCATCTGTTCACCAACTTCAGATTACAATTCAAAGGGAAATCTTTGTCTGACAAATTCTGGGGTGCTGCAAAAGCAACAACTATTCCACAATTTGCAAGACAGATGGAAGAGCTGAAAAACCTTGATATGGATGCTTATGCTTGGCTGACTGAACCAGGAAAACCTCCCAGGCATTGGTCTCGATCACACTTCAGCACTCATGTGAAGTCTGATATGCTTTTAAACAATATGTGTGAGTCCTTCAACTCATTCATACTAGCATGCAGAGATAAGCCAATATTGACCATGCTTGAGATAGTTAGGTGTAAGTTGATGGGGATACAAGGCAGAAGGGACAAAATGAAGAATTGGACAAAGGAAATTTGCCCAAGATTTTTAAGAAGGTAGAGATTAATAAAGTAAAAGCAGGTGGTTGTGTGACTATGTGGTCAGGTGGAGGAAAATTCCAAGTTGGCAGTGGTGGGATTTCACAGTATATTGTGGACTTGGATTTGAGGACCTGTTCTTGCAGAGAATGGGATTTGGCTGGTTGGCCTTGTGTTCATAGAGTGGCAGCTATAAATTACAACGGGGCCCTCAACGTAATGGATTATGTGGATGCATGTTATCACACTTAGACATATTTCAAGGCATATGAAAACCTCATTCTGCCAATGAATGGGATGAAGTTATGGGAGAGAACTAATATGCCACCATGCGTGCCTCCTTTATACTCCAAACAACCTGGAAGGCCAAAAAAGGCTAGAAGGAAGGAAGCAGGTGAATGTAGCAACAAGGCCAATGTGGTTACAAAAGTTCAAGACTCACTAAGGTGTGGCCAATGTGAAAGAAATGGCCACAATAAAAGGACTTGTCATAGGAATCTCCCCCCAAAAACAAAAATCAAAAAGAGGAAGGCTGAGATAAACATCTAAGGATGAACATTTATTAATGTTATAAATGTTAATGTTTTTGGAATATGATGCAACTAACAGGTTTGTTGTCTCATCCCAGCAAACTACTCAAACAAGTGAAGCTGGTCCTAGTACAAAAACAAGGCTAGCTAAGCCTGCAAGATCTGTGCAGAAAGGAAAATTGAAGAGAAATGCCACCAATGCGGCTGGAAGTTCAAATGCACCACCAATTGATTCAGCTGCTCCATCCTCAACACCTGCAACTGGATCTGCCTCTCTTGCAATTGGATCTGCCCTTCCTGCATCAACTAAAGCTTCAACTGACATTCTTATTTATTGAGGAAACGACCTATGGTTGTGGGAGAATCAGACTTAAGCAAGGAATGATGATGGTTTGTGTTGTATTAGCTGGTTTGGTTATTTTGAGCATGAGACAGTTTTACCTTTATTAGCTAGTTGGATTAGGTAGTTATGTTATAATGTTATTTTGGAAGCCAAGTTGCCTTGTGTTAGGAAGATAGCTTGTGATCAAATATGTAAGACAAGTTCTGTTTTTTTGGAAAACATGTACTCTTGTTTTGGAAAACAGGTTCTGTTTTTTTTTTGGAACACAGGTTCTGTTAGTTTGGAAGGTTGTAAATGCTGTTCTGTGGCCTATTTTGTTGTAATGCTGCAAGTGGATATGTTATTAGGTGGCCTATTTTGTTGTAATGCTGCAAGTGAAAATCAATTTGCTCATATGTTGTACACACAAGTTATTGGAATGAACAGGCCATTGCATTACCAAAATTTCACACTGTATGCAGATTACATAGCCATTCCCATTACATAACCAAAATGCAAAATGTTCATTCCCATTACATAACCAAAACCACACTGCTTTCCATACCAAAGGCACAGTGCAGACCTAACTAAAAGCACAGTACTTTCCATACCAAAAACACAGTGCATCCCTAAAACTCCCCATTTCATGCCAATTCCAAAGTCTTCAGCTTCGGTCCATCTGATCCACCATTCCGTCCAAAGAAGGAGATTGCAACAAGCATCCACGACACCACCAATGCTGCCCAAAAAACTCTCTCTGCATCTAGCCATTGCTAGTGAATTCTCCAACTTATCCCGCAATTTTAGCAACCCCGAAATCACAACTTTAGACTTTTTACACATTTCCACATCATACCAAACCCAGAAATCACAACCTCTTCTACCCTGCAAAAACCCCACTCTGTAAATTAACATTTGCACCTGCTACAATTCAAATTCTAATATTTTGCACCAAATCCAGTTTTTTACCTTTGCACACACAACGAATTGCCGCTCAGGATTCGAAATTGTACACGAAGTTTGGATTCTCGCATTCTTACCACACCAACACACCATCGCCTGATGCTCCATTTCTCCTTCGTTTTCTGGGTTAAGGATCCAATACAATTGGGTGGTTCACTTCTTCGAAATCGTATATTTGAGCTCTCAGTTATGGAAATTTAGGATTTAAGTTAGGGTTTAGGACAAATTTGGGGCTTTCTCTTCGAGGTTAAACTGAGGTTGAGGACAAACGACGGTTTGGAGCTTTTACTTCAATGATCAACGTGCCCAATTTCGGGCCCGATGTTCAGTTTTTTTTATTTAAAAAAAAAATTTGTAGAAACCCAAAACTGCCCTTCAAATGGCTTGAGAGGAATGGTCAAATCGCTGGTGGGGAGGGTCCCACGGGTGCCACGTCAGCAGTTAACGATTGACCGTCTTGTCAACTTAACGGAAGGATGAAATTGGACGATGTTCAAAACGTCAGGGCGTAAATTGAGAAAATTGATACTGTGGGGTCCAATTCGAGAATAACCCTAAACCAGCAAGGTGTCTTTTGTCATTAGCCCTATAAAATATTTTTACCCAAAAAATGGCATATGCAGAATGCATATTCAGTCATGCCACAATTGACGATAATATTGCATGTCTTATGTAAAAAATGTCATAGTCCACACCATTAGGTTAGACAAGATTGGAATCTAATTGGGCCACAAGAGAAAATGAGTAGAATGTCCATCCCACCTCAAATAATAAGAAGATGTCATCCTGGAAAATGGAGTCTAGATACAAAAATTGTTACATAAACAACATAGTCAACATAACCAAATTGAACAAAAGAAAAACTTATAAGCGCATTCAACAAAAGCTTCTCCACTTACATTAAGTCGGCAATCTTTCACGCGTTTCTTACTATGACGCGGATCAGGTAAACTATCTCAAATTTATGCTTTCTTATGAAAAAATATCACAAACAAAAAGATACCAATGACTAAATACAATGTCGTGCATTGGAATATATATCTGCATAAAAGTGGTATATACATTATCACCAATAATTCACAAAATTTAACTTTGTACATGAAACCCACATGCTTCCTTGGAAGACTGACACATGAGCGGTCGGTTCGATCTATTTCTTTATCTCCCCATGAATCGTATGTTTATAACAACATGGATAGAATTTTCTCAATTCCAATTGATCAGGCGTATTGTGTCGATTATTTTGAGTAATATATCTGAAAATGCATTCCTCCAATCGCCTATCAAATTTTGTCAAATGACAAAGCTTTCGTGTACTAGCACATAACTTTATACGATCACCACGATGTACCGACTTGGCGCCTTCCTCCATTTTATAAGATCAGCTTTAACCAAAAAAAAAAATCTCCTTATTTAATCTTATCAATTTACTTACCAACAAAAAATATGTAGGTAGGAACCACTTTGTGGAGGTTCTATCGTATAAATATTCTATCGTTACATTGATTACCTAGTACAAGATAAGACATGATTGTTAGCATCATACTACCAACATTCTAAATATATATTGATGAGTAGTCAAATATGTATTGGATTCATAGTCCTTACATCATCAAAGAGAGGCGACCCATGAGCGTAGTTATAGCACTTGTGTCAACGAGTAATTCATTGCAAAACAAATAAATTGAGTCTTGTAATCAATTTTTCTTATGTCATTATGATGACATGTAATATCTCAAATCGACCAACGGAGAGGGGGTGATGTGTCTTATATGTACATGCCCACCTTCATCTAGCACGATGCCTTTTGGGAGCTCACTGGCTTCGGAGTCATGGGAACTCCGAAGTTAAGCGAGTTGGGGCTAGAGCAATCTTAGGATGGGTGACCCACTGGGAAGTTGCTCGTGAGTTCCTAGAAACAAAACCGTGAGGGCAGGGGCCCAAAGCAGACAATATTGTGCTTTTCGGGATATGACATAACATAATGCATATTGTGATAGAAGTCTGTGTGTGTGTGTGTGTGTGGAGACAAGTGATATAATATTTTTTTTTCCCAAATTTGGTTTAGCATATGCCTCCAAGTTTTTGATGACTGTACAAAATAGTTATATAGGTCATTTGAGTAAGTTAGTTTAGCACATGGAGAGCACTTGTGTTTGTAGAATGGTTAGCTGTTCTGTTTAGTATATAAGCTTAGCTTCTACTATATCAATATTCATTAAGTAAGAAATCAATACAAAAATCAATTTACATTCCCTCTGTATTTTTTCTTCGTTTGCTTAGTCCTATCTTTGTTGTCACGGTATCAACGCCCGTCGTGGTTTGAGTCCACCGCTCTATTCTTCTATTCCTTCTCTTCCACTGTACTCTTTCGATCTTTTCTTCTTCTACACAATCTCATCCTCTTTCTTCTTTGATTTCTACAATTTGATGGATCTGCTATTTCGCCACCAAAATTTGCCATTGCTGATAAGGAGAGTGTTACCTATGAGCTCACTATTGCATACACAGAATAGATTCGAACTGACAAAGCTCTATTGGGTTGCTCATCGCCTCATTGTTGGATGATGCAATTGAATACGTCATTGGCTGTCAAACTACTCGAGAGGCTTTGATCAACCTCTCTGATTGCTATGCTTTGGTTTCTCATGCTCGCATCAATCACTGAAAACTAAGTTTCACACTGCTTAGAAAGGAGGTGACACAGTTGAACGTTTTCTTCTTCGCCTCAAATATATTCGTGATCAATTACGTGTTGCTGGTGTAACAATCTCTGATGATGATGTGATCATATCTGCATTGAATGGTTTGCCAAGCGAATATGACATGATTCACACAATTTTGTTTGCTTGTGAGACTCCTCTTTCACTGAAAGATTTTAGGGCACAACTCTTGGCTGCTGATCAAACAGCTGAGGCACGTACTGTGAGTTACTCAGGTTTGTATGTTAATCAACCACTTGTTTCTAATTCTCAAGGTGCATCTTCCATAGCAACAAGTTCTGGTTTGTTGCCAACTCCTTTTATGTCTCTATCTCAAGCTGCTTTGTTTGGTGCCACAACTGATGCTCATGTCTCTAGCTCTGGTTCACGCTCATATACTTTTAATAATTCTGGTCGAGGACATTGTCATGGTGGTCGGAATGCCTCTTTTCATGGTGGTCGAAATGCCTCTAGTTTTCATGGCGGGAAAAAATCAATACAAAAATCAGTTTACATTCTCTCTGTATTTCTTCTTCGTTTGCTTAGTCCTATCTTTGTTGCCAGGTTTTGGATCTAACGAATTGCAACAAAATGCAAAACTTAGTAGATCTCTATTATCTCCGGAAATATTGTTGGTCATCTGGAATGGACCAATATTCAATCTCTTCATAATCCGTTTATGTGCAATTCCTTGTTGGGTGTTTGCATTTACCTAAACTTTCAATGCATTGAAGTCTTCATAAGGAGTTCTCTTGTGAGGACCTGGCTTTCTATCTGTTGTTGCATGAGTCACCATCTGATCCTTTGTCGAAGTAGAATCACAATTCTCTATGAATTAACTTCTTACATCGTTGTGACTCATTTTATCCTAGTTTTTGTATAACGTTACAAAATGACATTTACAAATCAATTTAAGTGAAACAAAACAATGATCCTGGACAAAATAAGGAAATCCAATTTCGTTATTAAATCAAGAGAAAATAAAATAAAACTACAACATAATCCATAGTACAATGGTTTTTGCAAATTAAATACTCGATGATTGTCATCATCCAAACATGTAAATTGACAACTCGAATTATTAAAACACATACAAACAAGCTACAACTACTACTCATCATACCTCATTATGAGGTTATTTTCCGTGTTTTTCATGCTTCCAAATCTTTTAACGATGTCATCTTGCTCGTTGTGAGTTACGTCTTATTTATCTTGCCTACTTTTTGGAGCTTTAGCATTTTCAAGGTCTATTTGCCCCTCATCACACCCCAAATCAAATATATTATCATGTTCCTCATTTAGTTTAACTTCATGTTGATGGGGGTGTGGAGTGTGTAATATTCTATCATTATCCTCATTTTTTGATGCTAACTCATAAATATCAATTTTAACCTTGGAGAGTGATTCATTCATACAAGCAACAGTGACTACTAAAGTTGCCATATCCTTTTTATTGAACTCAACTCTTCAGCACAGTGAGTCATTGTTTTAGCATAATCTCCGAGACCTCCATATTTAGCTTTAATAACAACTACCTTGTCACCTTAAAACCCCCATCTTTTTTTTAGCTACTTCTTTATTTTTTCGATCTCTACTTTTCCGCACACAGCGAGTGGTAGCATATACCTATCCACAAGTAGACTACATTGAATAAGAGTTTTCCGCACTTCATTTCAAACAATGAAACAAATCTCATTTCTTGAATGGTTATTTTTTCTCATCACTTAAAACATCTATAGTGTCATTTACATCATTCGGACTACATCGCGTGGATATCTCCAAACAACTCTTGTTCAAGGCATTTGTATAAGGTTTTTTTAGGTTCATACTCGGCTTTCTGAGTAGCATCCAACTGTTGCCACATTTCAGCGATTTCCTTCTTTATCTGATGAAGAAAAAAAATATACTTCAATTAAATCATTATAAGTTGTGAGTTGTAACGTCTCTATTTAAATGTATTCTTACCAATTTATTATCTTAGTATCCACCTTCTCCACTAATTTGTGTTGCTTCATTTCATCGCCCTTGAATTTCTTATTTAAAACATTCACATTTAGTTAGTTCTATAACAAAAATACTTAATATACTGAAAAATATGTTTAACACTTAGAGGTAGTTAACATAACCGGACCAATCACCGTTTTTGACTGGTCTTTTGTTGTTTTTTACTTTTTATCCTTATTATGTCATCACTTTTCTCACCAATTTATAATTCCAATTAATGATGAATCTGCATTAAATAAGAGAAATATTTTTTTATATCAAATAAACTCAATTGAAAATAACATGTCAACTCATATACAAATTGCCAAACTATATCAAACAAACTCAATGGGAAAATAACATTTCAACTCATATGCAATTGTCAAACATGATATATGAAATTGCAGGACCTCTAGGTATTGCATGACGCAGCGTGACAATTGATTGGCTAAACCTTAGCCTAAAACATGTAACTTTGGAATCCATGAGTAAGATATTAGGAAACCTCAAAGTTTATTAATAAAATTAGAATAACAAAACATAACCCTAACCGTGGGTACAATATGCTTAAATACTCTTAGTGACAAGACTTGGCCTGAATTTCTCAGAATCCGTGACAGATCTTGTGGTTTTTCCTACATCCTACCAATACCGGGCCCACTTACTAGTTTCAAACATCTTCTTCCCCTAAAACAAAGGAAAAGAGGGCCGAGACTTCTACTGAAATTTCGGCAGGGTCTCCTCTGAAAAACGAACTTTACTAAATTTTTCAACCTATCAAAAATGCAGTTTAATAATCACCAAACTTCAGCATGCACAAAGTACACACAACAAACAAACAGGCCTTTGGCATCATAACAAATTTGGGCCTCATATTTATCCTATATACCATGTTCGTATGGTGGCGCGATGTTCTACGTGAATCCACGTTGGAAGGACATCATACCAAAGTTGTACAATTAGGACTTCGATATGGTTTTATTCCGTTCATAGTATCGGAGGTTATGTTCCTTTTTGCTTTTTTTTTTTTTCTAAAATGTTCTTGCTTTTGAACTCATTTATAAATCCATATATCCGTAACACATATCGTAACAGTAATCAGAGAAGACCTTTCTTCTTCCAAAATTCATTTCCACATTTAGAACGATACAAGCACAGTTCAAACAGTTTATTTTGCGGCTGCACCCAAGTTAAACCCCAGGCTGCTTACGTACCCCTTTGTGAGGGATCAAGCCCCACGTAGTTCTTAAGTAAACAATCACGATTCATATAATATACGATTATTTAAAGTAATACCAAAGATTAAATTTAGATTCATTTACAACATTAAATTTGACAAGGCACACACTGAACACTTTACAAGTTCCTTTCCTTTTATTAGTTCTTTCTCGCAACTATACCCTATCCAAGACGTATGTTGCCGAACAACCCTTTCAAAACCATAAATCAAATGTTCATACTTGTGCAGAGTACTCACGAAGCAAAAGTTTAAGAATCTCAATCTGAAAACGAATCCACATATATATATTTAATATGTATGTATATATATACCTCACACTATCATCATGTACCAAGGAAAAACAATCTAACCCAGGGATCATTTGACTAGACCACATGGAGGAATCCTCAATAACCATTTGGCTAGGGACGAGCAGTCCAATCGGGGGATTGGCCTCCTAGCACGCACAATAGAATTCTCAATACTCGTGCGCCTGTGACAAGTCCTACGCACGTAGACTACCACGCTAAGGGTCTACAAAATACCCCGTCAAGGGTGCTCGGGTTCAGACATATCCAAGTATCCATATCCGAGTATCCATATCCAAGTATCCAAGTCCTGGAGAGGTATATATCATAGTGCACATCATGCGCATCATGTACCATGGAACTGAACCAAACAGAGGAATCCTCAACAACCCTGTGGTCAAGGACGAGCCATCCAACCGGGGGACTGGACTCCCAACAGGCACAGCAGAATCCTCAATACTCGTTATACGGCCTCAACCGCACATTTAAAACCAAACACTAGTTCCCGGAACTTAACAGAGACCCGCCACCTTAGAAAAGTCCTAAGGCTATTCTAGTACTTTCTAAAGGACATGACGGTCTCAAAAGACCCATGGTCAACGGTTTGGTCAACTTCCCATTTTTAGTTAGGACGACATAGGGAACATTTTGGAACATGAGGAACATTTTGGAACACAATGGGCCACCACCCCATGGCCCACGCGCCAGCAGCGAGTGGGTGGCTTGAGAAATTTTTTACTACGAAAATTTCTCAAATCACCCAACAATACCTATACCAACGTGTTCATGACAACTACGGGAGCAACTTTTGTTCTTGGACCACGGACAAAAAGTGGCCGGAGCTTGCCAAAAAATCAAGCCAACAACCGGTCAAAACTTAGGTTGTAGATTAAGCTTCAAAACTTAAGTTCTAGATTGAGTTTCAAAACTTCGAAATCGATCCTAACCAACTCAACCATCAGCTAAATCACATTGAGTAGGTAAGAAAACATACATGGATCGAAAAATTCCGTCATCGGAGTCGTCGAAAACGATGCCAGAAATTTTTGAAGGAAACCGACCTGTTTTCGAGCTACCGTCGGCAAGGGAGGCGGTGGTTTCGTTGGAGAATGGGAGGATCGGAGATAGGGAGCCGGGCCAGTCTTTTCGGTAGTGGTTTCGTAATCGACAGTGGTCAGAGAAGGAAGCTGCCAGCCAAACAGTGGCCAGCTGTTCAAAACGAGAGGGGGGAGGGAGAGAGAGAGAGAAAGAGAGAGAGAGAGAAAGAGAGAGAGAGAGAGAGAGAGAGAGAGAGAGAGAGAGAGAGAGAGAGAGAGAGAGAGAGAGAGAGAAAGCCGATTGGTTTTTAAAAATCCGACTTTGAACTATTTACGGTTGTGCCACTGCACTTCCGTTGACTGTAACTTCTTCGTTAAAACTTCGATTTGGGCTTACTATGTGTCTACAAACTCGTATCGATGATTTCTATGCAACGATGCCACTCAATTCCCAAAAATCCTTACGGATCGAAAAGTGACTAACTTCATCTTATTCCAAGGGTAAAATTGTAATTTTCACAACTAATTAAATTAAATAGATTAAATATATGGTTAAAATTGGGTCGGGGTGTCATACTTAGAAACCCTAGAAAAATAACAAAGTTTCTAGAAACTGTAAAAATTTTAAAATTGGATTTCGGGCTACTAAATGATCTCAGATGTCCCCAAAAGCTCATACATCATAGCAAAGTGATGTGTTTTACTCATGATACCATTCTCTTCGAATCGACGGGTCATGGGTCCGATTTTGAGCTTGAAGCCCAAATATGTAGTTTACTCGATTTGCCTTTGTGCGCGGGTCCCTCCAACTCCTCTTCGATTGCTTCCGCCATCTGTTCTACATCATTGCATGTTTGTGCTCCAAATATCTCCTTCTATATATCCAACACAATTCTCAAACATCTCAAAACTATTTCAATGCTTGTTCTCATGCTATCGACCTTCATGGCAATTTTACAATTTTTACTAATATGTTAACGAAATTAAATTCATATTAGGTTACCACCCATTATTTTTTTAAAATCTTTCAACTCATTCCATAGTAGAATATCCAAGAATACAACATATTAATAAAAATAATATTTAGTCATATCAAATGAACTCAATCGAAAAATTACATGTCTCATATGTCAATTGTCAAATAGGTGGTATGAAATTGCATTACCCCTAGGCAATTACATTTTCATGCTCCAATATATCACCGTTTACGTATCCAATAGAATTCTCAGGCATTACAAAACTATTTTAATGCTTGTTCTCAGCCTATTAACTTTAATGACAATTTTACAATTTTGAACAAGGTGACTCACCCAAAGAAATTAAATTCATATTAGGTTTTAAAAAATTATGTGAGATTAACATTTAACCAAACATAAATTAACTTAAAGATGTGAGGTTAGGGTTTAGCAAAACATAGGTTAGATTACTCGATACTAATTTTACCAAAGGTTAGGGTTTATCAAGAGATAAAGTGAGATTTCTCAATACTAACCTTACAAAACTTCAAACCTAGTGCTTTAAACCTTATGGAAATAGCTAACAATCAATGGAGAAATCTTCACCGCAGTTGAGCATTAACTTTTCTTTGTCTAAGTTTAGCAACACATATGATTTCAAAAGAAGGGAAGAAATATTCAAGTTAGAAGCTTTGCACGTTAAATACCCAGTGTTTTGCACATCTCTCTCGCGGGTGATTGATGATGGGCCAGAAGTGTTGAAGTGACTAGGAGTTGAAGCGTTGTTCTCCGATTGTCTGGGTGAGAAACCCTAGTTTGGGTTATATGTTTTCACTAAATGGCTCTATTGTATTTCTCCCATTGGGTTCTTTTTTTTTTCTTTTTTTTTAATAGGATGCAAGTGACAGTCTCCCTATAATAGCTGGTTTCCCTTCTTTTTATTTTAAACTCAAATAAATAATTAAAAACAAATGCACTAGTGTGCTGTAGATGGTGCCCTCATCAAGTGGCAATTTTTGGGTTTCATAGGTTGATGAAGAGGTAAATAATAAACAATATTTAAATATGAAAAATGCTCTGAAAGTTATTATTTTGTACCTAATTAACAATATCGATATATTTATTAGTGATGAGGATGGTCATTGTTGTTGTTAGATTTAGTTGCCCCAAAATTGATTCATTGTATCCTCAACTTATGATACTCGCAAGTGCATGAGCCGTTTGGTAGGATAGCATATGTAAGTGCGAGGTCGATCCCATGAGGATTGATGATAAATTGATTCAATTTGAATCCCTGTACAAAACAGAAATGAAATAAGATTTAAAGATGATTGTGAAAAGTACAAGGATTGAAAACAAGAAAGAAAGAAAATAACTAACTCAAGCAAATAAGTTACCAAGTTCAATTCAAATTCTCATATTGATTCTAGCTAAAGTATGATTAAGCATTAGAAATCCATTAAGCATAGAAGAATGTTTTAAACAACCAAGCTTGTATCTAATGCTTGTTGTCGAATGTCCATACATATTCTTCCTATTCATAGTTCAATTCGAATTAAAGCATATGGTGTCTACTCTTAATTCCAACAAAAATAGCTAACATACAAGTTTAAATGCTGATAAAACATTCACACAAGATTATCAACTGATAAGCATAATGAATAAGAACAAGAACTAAAATTAAAACTTGGAAACTAATCAAACTTGAAAACTTAAAATAAGAAATTACATGATAATGAAAAAGAAAGTACAACTAAGAAAAACATAAAGGAAAATATAGCAAAAGGGTTTTGTTACAACAATTGAGAATTTAAAAGAAAAATTAAGAGAATTTGATAAAGAGAAGGGAGAGGAGCTCTAGAGAGGTGTTTGAGAACCCCATCTTGGGGTGTGTTTGAGAACTTAGAGAATTTGAGGAAGAGAAGGGAGAGGAGTTCTAGAGAGGTGTTTGAGAGCTCCCCCCTTGGAATTTGTTTGAGAACTAAGAGAATTTGAGGAAGAGAAGGGAGAGGAGCTCTAGAGAGGTGTTTGAGAGCTCCCTCATTTAGGGTGTGTTTGAGAATTTAGAGCATTTGAGAAAAAGAAGGGAGATGAGCTCTAGAGAGGTGTTTTAGATCTCCACTTGGGGTATGTTTGAGAATTTAGAGAATTTGAGAAAGAGAAGGGAGAGGATCTCTAGAGAGGTGTTTGAGAGCTCCCCCCTTGGGGTATGTTTGAGAATTTAGAGAATTTAAGATAGAGAAGGGAGATGAGCTCTAGAGAGGTGTTTGAGAGCTCCCCTCCTTGGGGTGTGTTTGAGAGCTTGGAGAACCTCACTATTTATAGGCCTAAGGGAAGTAAAAATCTGATTTGAGTATTGCATCTATCTACAACACCCCCTTCACCAACTTTACCTAACTTCCCCACAAAAAAACAATTAGCTGATGCATATGTCATGCGTGACAATGCATTGCAGTCTACTTGTAGGCTTGTTTTGGCCTTTTTCTCCATTGTTAAAATTCTGGAAAAATATGGGTCTTGAAGCTATTTGTCTTATCTTTCCAACCATATGTATCCAGCTCAAGGAAAAATCGGCAAGACCTTCAAATATCATTTTTGGGATATTAACGTAGATGCTGCTGAATTTGACCTTAAGTTGCCAAAACTTGCATAACTTCCTCTAGAAGACCAGGAATCATGAACCGTAAAATGATACAGAAAATAGACTTCCACATCTTTCCAATGGTGTATGGCCCATTAGCTGGTTCTTCCTGAGCATGTACAATCCAATCCATGAAGTTGACTGATATACAAACACAGTTTTGAGCTAACTTGAATCCAAAATGCATTAAATGAGTCCTAAAGCTTAAAACATTGAAACAAACATAAAAGAGATTAAAAGTACAAGTTTAACTAAAAAACATAATGAAATCATAAGCTAAAAAGGTACAAAATGATATGTAATTATGCACTGATCAGTCATGTTCATAAGAAGGTTGGCAAAATTTCCAATAATGTGGCGAAATGTCTTGCTCTTCGTGATAGCCTAGCTTTTGCACTGAACAAAGGTTAGCAAAAGATTCAGGTTGAGGGCGACAATAAAATAGTTATTGACTACTTATGTGCTAAGGTGGAGCCTCCTTGGGCCTTACATATATTCATTTCGGATATCCGCTTTATTATGCTCTTTCTGTGATGAGGTCCAATTTCGTCATGTTTTTCAAGGAGGCCAATTTCATTGCGGATTTTGTTGCTAGTCTAGGACATGATCTCAATCCCTCCTGTTTGTGGGAGAATAGGATCCCATTATCTGTAGTAAGTTTCTTTTATTTCGACCTCTTGGGCATGTGTTCCCTAAAGGCTTCCTCTTGTAATTTTGACATTTCCTTTATACGTGAGGCTCGAGTTGCAATTTATACACACATAAAGAGCATGCAATTCTTCCTCTGTGACAAAGCGAAAATGCACAAACCCAACTATGGGCCCTCTCTTCTCTACCCAATTAGCTACGATATTTTCTAGTTCATATGTTAAGAATTCACTTGAACTTGCCTTGTGCTTCACCTTCTCTTCCACTAGCCACTCAGATCTATACGACCCCTTCATGTGGGCCTTGAGGAGAAGATGAAAGCTTGTCCCCGCTTCGGATTCCAAGAATGCAAACAGGCCGCTTGTTTGGTAATTGTTGAAGGCAAGGAACGCAGAAAGATGGTGCTTTTCGGCAGACGCTACTTTTATTAGTGCATCCATAGCCTTCCTCTTCTCAATTATGTCTTTGGTTTTAGCTTAGCCTTGTTTTCTTAGTTATTGCGTGAGAGCCCCTTGAACTCCATTGTTGCTCAAAGAATCAGTCTCTCTCTCTCTCTCTCTCACTTTCTTTTATTTATTTATGCGAGTTTTACTTTTAAGCGCATTAAAGTCTATTTATGTGAGTTTTTAGCTATTTTCAAAAGTTTTATAAAAACTGAAATTTATGAAAGTAAGGAGTAATTTTGGCTAGTTTTTATAAAAACTCCTATCCTACCCAGACAAACTCTAATTATTCTAACCCCCCCAAAAAAATTAGAGGTTGTTTGATAACCATTTCATTTTCATTTTTTTTTTGAAAACTGAAAATATATTTTCGTTTTCACTTTGTTTGCGCTCGTTTTTCATTCATTATTTTTACATCTCCACACATGAAATGTACTCTAGCTACCAAAACTTGTATTTGGGACATCCCGATTTGGACTCGACCGCTCCATTCTTGCGTTCGGTAACAGACTCAATTCAAGCTCGGGAACCTTCAAATCCAAAATTCACAAAAAAAAATCATCCTAATTTCAAAAAATTTACCAAAAAATTCTATGAACTTTTTGTAATATGCATTTTTAGTAATCACTTTTTTTTAAAAAACTGAAATTTAGTTACCAAATAAGTTTTATTTTTTAAAAATTAAAAATTAAAAAATTAAAAACTAAAGATTGAAATGGATATCAAACTGCCAGAATTTTAAATAATTAGGATTAGTTTTGAGTAAAGATAGATAGGGAGCAGAAGTGACGTTTTTTAATGTAGGCCGTACTCACAGGTTCTCATTTTTAATCCCTTGGTTGGGCGGGTTGCTGTTTTTATGTTGAAAGACCCATCCAGGCTCTTCGAACCCAATATCTTCCCCCTTATGCCTCTCCATTTATCGCTCCACCTCCTACGTTGCCAAAGATCGTACACGCAAGAATTAAACGTGGGCTCAGCTATCGCACTCTCCCTCTCCCTCTCCCTCTATTGCTCGTCTGCTCTGTCCATGGCTCTCTCCACCGATATCCTTTTTCGCGGCACTCTCCCTCTATTGCTCGTCTGCTCTCGGCGGTGGTGACCAGATTGCACTTGGAACGACCGGAGTTTTGGCAGCGACGTTGATCATCCAGGTACTGTTCTCTCATCGAGAAATCTGATTCGTTAAATCTTTCTTTCCAGATCGATACCGTACGCTCGATCCAGATCGAAATTCGGAGGGGATGAGCGAATTAGGCAACTATGTACTCACCAATTAAGTATTAAGTAGCAGATTGAATTGGATTATTATACCATTATATATAGTACCAATTTCTTTTCTTTTTAAAGAATCATATACAGTACTAATTTCACGCCTTAATTCGAATGGTAGTACACAGTAAATTAATTTTTGTAAATTAGTAGGTATAATGTGTAGGTTTATCAGTTGAGGAAATTCAATTTAATAATCTGACCTCATTGCTTCTTCTAGGTTTGTAGTTTGAAACTGTTTTGCTTGAATTTTTGTAGGTAATTACCAGAAAATTAAATTTAAAGTGAATGTGAATGGATGGCCCCATTTTAAAGTTCCGCCTTGGATTCTCCAAAGCTCAGGGAGATTCGCCTCGAGAGATCACCTCCCGCAGCAACCTGTCGAGTGACACCGGTGAGAATGGGTGGCTCATTCGGTTCTTTGACTCAGCATTTTTCTGCGAGTGGATCGCTGTTAGCTACCTATACAAGCATGAGCACTCGGGGGTACGTGACTACCTTTGTAATCGAATGTACACTCTTCCCTTATCGGGTATTGAGAGCTACTTGTTTCAAATATGTTATATGTCAGTGCACAAGCCTAGCCCGTCTTTGGATAAGTTTGTGATTGATATGTGCTCTAAGTCGCTTAAGATAGCCCTGAAGGTGCATTGGTTTTTATTGGCGGAGCTTGAAGACTCTGATGATAATGAAGGAATTAGTAGGATTCAAGAGAAGTGTCAGATTGCGGCCACTTTGATGGGTGAGTGGCCGCCTTTGATACGTCCTCAAAGTGAGTCGGCCAGCCCTGGGAGCAAGAACCAGGTATTGAATAAAATATTGTCATCAAAACAGAAGTTGTTGTCACTAACGTCTTCCCCACCTGCTCAGAGGTCTTTTTCTTT
This sequence comes from Prunus persica, assembly GCF_000346465.2. NCBI lineage: Eukaryota > Viridiplantae > Streptophyta > Magnoliopsida > Rosales > Rosaceae > Prunus > Prunus persica. Next base: position 17,780,347 of record NC_034011.1, on the reverse strand, counting down.
CTCGCCTTCATCAGGGAACAATCTGCAAGAGGATGGTGGTCTGTTCTCTCCTGACGAGAACAAAATATTTAAAAAATTCATACCAGGGCCAAAGGTTCGAGATGCATTGCTCTTTAGGAAGTCGGTGGAGAAAGATGAGGATGACTCCGAAAAAGAAGGGTTCTTTAAGAGGCTTTTAAGGGACAGTAGAGGTGATGATGAGATGGGTTCTAAGATTAGAGATTCTTTGCTTTTCAGGAAGTCGTCAGAGAAGGACGATGATGATGCAGAAAAGGATGGGTTCTTTAAGAGGCTATTAAGGGATAGTAGAGGTGATGATGAGGAATTAACATCGAGCTCAGAGGGATTTTTTAAGAGATTGTTTCGTGATAGTAAGAGTGATTCTGATGATAAATCAATTTCTAAATCAGTGGAAGATGAAGAAAAAGATGGGTTCTTTCGGAAGTTTTTCAAAGATAAATTTGAGGACAAAAAAGATCGAATTGATAAGAATATAGATGAGGATGCACCGTACTCTGAAGAAAGATGTTCAAGATCAGCTGAAGATGATGAAAAAGAGGGTTTCTTCCGAAAACTCTTCAGGGATAAGTTTGACGACAAGAAAGACGGGAATGATAAAACTGAGGAAGGGAGTGCCAATGGAGAGGAAGAAGAGCCTTCTGACTTTTCATTGTTCCGAAGATTGTTCCGTGTGCACCCTGAAGATGCGAAAAGTACTGCTGCCACTGAAAACAGCAATAATGGTGGCTTGTTAGAAAGTAGTCCAGGGACTGAGAATTTTTTCCGCAAATTGTTTAGAGATCGTGACCGTTCAGTTGAAGACTCGGAGCTATTTGGTTCAAAAAAACACAAAGAGGTAAGCTTGCATCTACTTATCTATCTGTTGCTTCGCTGGTAGTGTAAGTATGGCCTTCGTTATGCAGTGCCGGCTCTTTCCCCTACTACATAATTAATTAAATTATTAATGAGGCTGCCTTTTCCTGCAGTTTTGTTAGATTTTGTGCAACATGTGCTAAATATTTAGTAATGATTTGTTGTAAATTCTTAGATGATTTTTTGAGGGATTCTGTCAACTTCGAAATTCTTGAATTACACTACAATGTCTTTTGTTTCTTTCAATGTTGTATGTAATCCAGTATAATCTGTTCAATTTAGTTTTTGATTTTTAGATTTTGGTAATTCATTCTCTTGAAAGTTACCAAACATTAGATTGTCAGTTTCGGTCATATGGGCCCTGCTATTGGCTTTGCAGTTCTAAAAGGCCACTGAAATTATGCATTCTCGTGTATAAGTTCCAGTTGCAGATGTTGTGGCCACTTGTAGTTGTGGATATTGAGTTTTCTTTACTTATTGGATAGGTATATAGAAGTTAGCGTAAATAAGTAGGCTAAGATGATGGATTGAAATGCATAACCTGTTTGAATGATGAAGTTGTATTTACTTATTTATGGGGGTTGTACTGTGGCTTTGATATATACGTTCATATGCAGTGTAGTAGGTTGAGATGACAGATTGAAATGCATAATCTGTTTGAGTGAAGTTGTAAATACTGATTTACATGGCTCGTACTGTGGCTTTGATAAATACGTTCATATGCGGTGTAGTTTTGATATATACACATGTGCAAACACATAAAGATTTCCTAGTTTATTCTTATATTTATCATTAAGTTTTTCCAATTATGGTTTAAGGTGTTTATATAGCCTCATAACAACATATGCATGTTTCAAAAAAGAGTGATAAGTATTTGGTTATTTTAAAGGTGCATCATATGGATGATAAATATATATATACTCTGATGTAGAAAAGACAAGAGGTAAGAAGGAGATTTCAGATGAGAGACTGATCCCTGAGAAAAAAACATTCAAATAAAAAATGTATCACAGAAAGGGAATTGGGTGCAGGATTCCAATAAGTAGATGTGGGACTAGAAGCTGAAAATTATTGTTTGAAGAAATGAGATGAGAAGTGAAGGAAAATTATCATGGAAGAAAGTAATATTATGTTGATAAGGTGGTTGATTCTGTTAGATCAGTAGCCAAATGACTGATAGAGTATAGGAATGGAAAGGGCTCTTAACGAAACTTTTTTGTGGGATGATAATATTTAAAGACATGGAACTTTGAATGATTCAGAATCGTGGAGAGGAAGCTTAGAAGGTAGTGAGTAACTTAAAGCTGTATGATGATCTCCATATATTCGTGGGGAAGGAAGCTTAGAAAGTAGTGAGTTAGATTAACTTAAGCTCTCCATATTAAGTTAAAAGTTTTAAACATGTATATGGATATACTGCATCAGCTGTAGAGGTGTTCAAATATGAACTTCGACAGGTGTATAGGTCATTTTGGAGTCTTTTCCCTAGTTTAACTGGTTGGAAGAGAAGTTATCACCCCAAACTTTCAGTAGCAGACGAGCTGTTAATTATATTATTTTAATAGTTTAATATTAAATTTTCTGATAATTTAGTGATGCATTGACATGATAGTATCTCTAATCCTACCAACATAGCCTCCTAGACTACGCTCATGTGCAAGATGAAGGGATTATAGGCAATAGTTACATCTATTTTATTCATAGTGGTTGAATTTCTTTTTGAAAAGATGCATAACTTATTTCATGTACTGAATCTGTCCACTGTTTGATTTGACAGAAACGCCCTGGTTCTCCAAAGCAACAAAATGAAAAGTCAAGTGCAAAACCCCCACTTCCAAATAATACAGCATCCCAATACCGTAAAGGGGCTTATCATGAGTCGTTGGACTTTGTGCAGTCACTATGTGAGACGTCGTATGGTTTAGTGGATATATTTCCAATTGAAGATCGCAAGAGTGCTCTTCGTGAGGTTTATGCTCATCTGGCTTATCATTTAGATTAACTCTGCACACACATAGCATATATTTCCAATTGAAGATCGCATGGTTGACACCGATATAAAACTAGTGGTTTTATTTTTATTTTTATTTTATTTACAGATTTTCTTTTTCATCAGTCCTCCGGTTGATTAATGCTCTAATCCTGCTAACCATGTGTATAAAATTTCAAGTCAATCCAGTGTATCTATATGGTATTGGAATTAGTAATTTTTCTTCTAAATTTGATATTAAAAGTAGAAATTGAGTCTTGTTGATGGAATGGCTGCCTATATCATGTCAGCTTGAATTTGGTAACATTGTGTGCATTATTAAAGCACTAGATCTAGCTGTCAGTGTCGCTGAAAAGAACTGCTATAAAAAAGTTATTAAGCAGTATAAACTTGCTAGTTTTATGCTGATGCCAGTTTAGCATGCCCCTTGAGTATCTGTGTGTCTATGTACGTAGATGTAGATACAGTTAGGTTCTTCAGGTTTTCATATTCACAAAATTCATTAAAAAATGTTCACTATAATGCATAATTTAATAAACTTTTCATTAACTGTTGTAAATTTATTAGTAATTTATGATAGAAGTAAAAGGTCAACTTGTGTAGATGGTTGGACCTCTTGTCCACAGCTGGATGTTACTTTGTAGCCGTAGACTTTTTGTTCAGAAATCAGTTTTTATTTTTATTTTTCTATAGATTCTTTTCGTTTTCTAATATGTAATTTGATCTAAAATTGTAATCAATATATGAAAAATGATAAGTCTAGACCATTGGTCTAAATGCTAAAAAAGTGAAAATTTTAAATGGAACCTAACTAACCTAATACAAGTAATCTAACATAATTTTTTTTTTGGATATCATAAATACATGTGCATGTTTCTTTTTTCTTTTCTGACATGTGTTTGTTATTCTTGCATTTCTAGTCACTTGCAGAGATCAATTTGCACATTGATGAGGCTCAAAATAGTGGAGGTATTTCTTTAGTCAATATTCTCATGTGAAATGGTTTCTCAAGTTACATCTTATATTCTGAAGACAAATGCTTTTCAGGGCACTCTGTGTTATATGTACCAAAGTATTTTTTGGGAATTGAGAAGATTGCAGAAATTTAGGTTCTAAAAATGTCAGAAATGTTTTGCCTGCTTCTATGTATATGATTTCTGACTCATTTTAAAAACTTATTGTACACTACTTATCAAGATATTGGTTCTCGATATATATTGTTTCCAAGATATTGGAAATGGTTTGCAAAATGTGTTCTGTATGTCAGTTTGCAATATCTGGCATTGCATCTTTTTGTCTGAGAATCATGTAGTATATAAGTTATAACTGATCTTTTTGATTCTCTTCTGCGGTTTATGGATAGTATTTTGTTTTATTCCTCAAAATTTTGTTTTGTTCTTTCATTTCCAGTTCCTCCAAAACTGTTTTTCATCTTTCCCCTCCTCTCACCCCTCAATAACTCTAAAACACGTATAAATATTTTTGTCTTTTCTATTAATGTTGTTTTGAACTTAAAAAATGGATTATTAACAAGGTCTGGGGCACATATATGTTGCTCCTCACTATGGGCTTCGACTTCTACAGACTTTATAGATATGTCCTTTAGGAGCATTTGTTGGGATTGGAATGCAGCCATCCGCTAGCTTTCCTGTCAAAAGTTTATTTTGAGTTTTTGTTCTTTTGCTAGAAGTTTTTTGTGTTGCTTGGTCTAACTGCTATTTCGCTGTTTAGTTTTCTTTTGTGGCCATCTTGGCCATATTTTATTTATTGTCATTTTGCAATAAAATTCAGTTTCCTTTTCATCAAAGCTTGAAAGTGAAAATTTCTTATTGAACTTGATGATCCTAGTTAAGAGTCAACCTCTTTTAAACTAAATCATATTTATTAGATTTCTTTTCAAGGTGTGAAATTTGATTGCACAGATAATGCATGTGCATATACAACCAATGCATAAAAAAATTGAGGGATTCTGTCACCTACTGTTCTGAATTGTATTTTACCCTTTCAGTTATCATATTCTGCAGCTTTTCTATGCGTTGTCGATATAAAGTTATGACATTTATGGCATTTATATCAACAGTTATCTCCATACTTTAATTTAATATTGCTGATTATAATGTTAGGAGTTTGCTTTCCAATGGGGAAGGGGATGTATCGCGTGGTTTATATTCCGGAAGATGAAGCTGTTCTTTTGAATTCTAGGGAAAAGGCACCTTATCTAATCTGTGTTGAAGTCTTGAAAAGTGAAATTCCAGGGTACGCTTACAGTTGCTTAATTTGTGCATTTGACTATGATATAGTTTTTCCTCTTATTCAAACAAGTTTCATTGTTAGATAATGGAAGCAGGGGTCCTTGTTATCTGTTTGAAACTGAGACATTTCATTTCATTTCTTTTGTTTTTTTAATTTTATTTTGTGAAAACTTATTTAAGCAATCCAAAGGACATATCTGGTTCTCAAAAGCTTTCTCGAGGAGGAATTCCTTTAGCAAATGGGGATGCACTTCTGACAAGACCACCTCCCTGGGCGTATCCATTGTGGACTGTCCAGGAGGTCTATCGTAATAGTAATGATAGGATGTCGAGCTCTACTGCTCAAGCAATTGACCAGGCAATGTCACATACGTCAGAGGCAAAAGTGAAATTTGTTACTGTTAAAATATCTGTGGAGAAGAAATTGCACGGCCAGACAGTGAAAGCAGAGAATATATCAGGGAGTTGTCAACGTGGAGAGGCTCTAACTGCATCAAAAGTAGCGCAAGGGAGTGATTTGGAGTGGGTAAGGGTAGTGCTTACTGCAGATCCTGGTGTTAGAATGGAGGACATTGAGGATCAAGGACCCCCTCGACGGAAGGAACATCGTCGTGTTCCAAGTACAGTGGCTATAGAGGAAGTAAAGGTAGGTTTTGTTTGGTCATCAGCACTTATTGATGTTAATTTGGCATTTATTGATTTCTGAATGAAAACAAGTAATTTATTATTGTTGCTTTTTGTAAGTTATCTTCCAATGTTGATGGAATTGTTTCTAGAGGGACTTGTCTAGTTTCTCCATTTGCCAATATCAATAGACCGATAAGAATATATGTACACACGCACAAACACATACATATAGTCATTTTCTAAGGGGCAATGCTCTCTTGCCAGTCAGTCTGCTATTTTGTATATTGAAAATTTGTATTTGAATCATTGTCTTGTATGAATGTGTAGCCTTGTAGATTGTCTGAACATGTATTTGAATCATTGTCTTGTCTGAATGTGTAGCCCTGTAGATTGTCTGAACATTACCGATTTTTTAATGAGGTGCTGAAGTAAGGGATGATTACACACAATGTATTTTAGTCATCTACATTTGATTTGAACGACTGAGAATTTTATATTTTTATTTATATATATATTTTTTCTATATAAGTTTTATTAGAGAACAAATTATGTCAATTTCTTAACCCATAAATTGATATTGCTGTAGCATGAAAGTTCTATTGTCGTTTTTTGTGTGGAAAAGAAACATGATTTTATTAAAGTAGGAAAGCTAATTACAAAGAGTGGATAAGGAATCCACAATCTTGGAAAGAAGTAAAAACAAGAAAGTACAAATCAAAAGGATGTAAAACAGGACATGCTCACTAAACGAAGAATTCTAATCTCGCTTCACAGCTGCTAACAAATCCCACATTATTGAAGAACAAGCATAATCCTTAAGTAATATGCTAGCCTGAATCTAGATACTTTCTATGCACAGATTAAAAGTAATGGTATTGAAGCCTCGAGTTATTATTTTATTTTTTTGGTTGAAGAAGCCTCGAGTTAAACAAATGACAAAATGGTGCTTTTGAAATAACTTCTGTATCTGTATAATTTGCATTTTCTTTTTATGGTGTATGGCTATTATTATTTTAATCTTGAACTTAGTTTCTAATTTCTTGCCTTGTTCATTAAATTTTACTTTCTTCAGGCTGCTGCAGCGAAAGGAGAAGCTCCTCCTGGACTCCCTCTGAAAGGGGCTGGTCAGGATTCGTCAGATGCACGGCCAATGGTGAAAATTCATGAAAATTGAAATTGTGTTAGAAGTTATCTCATGTAGATGCTGAATTCTATTGTCTGATGACATTCACATTTTTCACCAGGCTAATGGCAGTACTCCCGAGGCCAGCAACGCCTTGTCTGGCGAACTTTGGGAGGTAAAGAAGGAGAGGATACGCAAAGCTTCAGTTCATGGAAAACTACCTGGTTGGGACTTGCGCTCTGTGAGTATTAACCTGCTTCTCTCTCTCTGTGGTGTTTGTATGCTTTCAAGCACAGTGAACAAGTATTAATCATGTTTTTGGTAGTGGAAGCTTGATATATGCATGCAAGGGAGTGCCTTATAGAAAAAAAAAAAATGCTCATGTGTTATGTTATTCTGAGTGTGCATTACTAACTTAAAGTCTCATCAAGATAGTGAAGGAAAGGTTTCATTCATGAACAAGATTTCTGGTAAAGTTGAGGGAAATTGGAAATTCAATGGCTACCCCTGTCCCACTCGAATGAGTTTACGTTGAAACATGATTTTGACAAATTATACCGTTCTTAAATTTATCTTCTGGTTTTCTGATCAAGCTGGTTAAGACAAAACTATTATTGTCTTTTTGGATTTTTAGCGGCATGTTGATCTTTTTTAATACCAAAATTTTTGAATTGATTTTTAATATGATTTCATGGGATTTAAGAGTAGTGCAGCTGTAAATGACTCGAGAGAGAAGCATATGTTTGCAGCCCCACTGTATACCTTGCAAACTTGGGGATTGGGAATGAGAGTTTAGATCACAGGACTTTTGGAACAAGTGATTCAATTCCATATTGGACTACTAGTGGACCTGAAAAGCTTTGGCTGTTTGGAAATAAAACAATAATGTATGTTAAACTAACTTAGTCATCCTTTGAATGGGTGGAAATTTTAATTGTGGTTGGCTTTTGGTCACTTGTCATTTCCTTTTCATGAATGCTTGAGGTGTATTATGTTTTAGCCATGTAACTATTAAGTTTTAATGGCCTTGGTTTTTTTGTTTTGTGTACATTCTCTGCCATTCTATCAGTTGTATAAGTGTAAGTTAGGTATCATATTGTATTTAGCTTCATCTGTACTTTGTGCAGGTTATTGTGAAGAGTGGTGATGATTGTAGGCAGGAGCATCTTGCCGTGCAACTTATTTCTCACTTTTATGGTAGGTGTCCTTTTTCTAAGTATTTTTTGTTTTGGGGATGGTAGTTCTCTCTCTCTCTCTCTCTCTCTCTCTCTCTCTCTCTCTCTCTCTCTCTATTACTGCTCAATCTTTGGTTTGATTAGGTCAAACAATATACTTTCTTTAAACCCATTAGGTAAACAGATGCATTGTAGAAACATTGAACTGGACAGTGCGCCTAGATAAAGTGCCTTTCTGAGTGTCCTCTTTGTTACTTGTGTTGCACTATGACCAGGTGATGATAAAGACTCTGTCTCTTGTTTCTTTCTCTTGGAGTTGTTTGTGGAGAATCAGTCGAAATCCACTTGAAGAAAGCTAGTTGGCACCTCTAGGTCTAGTTCATGCCAAGAAAATCAACTGAAAAACGGGTGCAAAATTAGGTCAAGACTAGAAAAACGCATTGTATGATTTTCAAATTCCAAAAGATCCCCATAAAACTCAGTACAAAAAACCATGTCACTGTGATGATAATGTCATGCTGATTTCACCTTCACATAATTGTATGCTTTTTTCCTTTCTTTTGTTTACAAATTTCTGGACAACTTTCTGGATTGATTTGTTTCTGCTTCCAGGTAGAGTTTGTTAATCTAAGGCTAAGGTTAGATAGAGGAGTGAGATAGATTAGAGAGTAAGAGTTTAGGGAGTAGGCTTACGGTTTGATAAAATCAGCTCCTTCACGATGAATTTATATGATAAACAGTTATTACTCAGATACTACCATCTGAGACACACAAGTACCCAGTAACATAATAAAAAAACGCAATATTTTAACAGTTTCTCCTTCACTTTCACATTGAATTTATATGATAAACAGATATTACTCAGAATCTTCTCGTACCACCCTATTTTCACTTTGACTCCAGTTTCTCTTCCATATTTTGTTGATCTGTACTCTCGTAGTGTAGTGCTTCAGTTCACCCTACAAGAACATGGAGTATCTTTTTAAGTATTATCAGATTGGCAATTTTTTCTTTCTTTCTTTAGTGTCAATTCAGATTTCATGTCTCCTCAACTGCACTATAATGAATGAGTTAGCTCCTGCTCAGATATTCCAGGTTGAGGACCAACCATTCCAATAGGTTTGATTGTGTAACTCTCTACTGGGCACCCAGTGTTTCAGGAAATGCTCATAGTTTGTGTTGTGTAATCCATGGATGAGAGTTGCCCCTTTGTTTTGACTCCTTATTAAATTGAGTTGGCTACCACAGATTTTTGGGGCTTAAGACAGAGATCACACTGTCCAATTTCACATAGAACTCCTAAACCCAATTTATTTTCTTTTTAAACACTTAAAATAGAACAAGATACTAAGAGGGAAAAAAAAGCTGTTGGAGTGGGATGCAAATAGGTAGTTATGGAACTCGATCGGCTATAAAAGGCCAGTTGAGGTCCAGCCTTATTATAGATATGTTATTATATGAAATAGTTCAACTGATGTGTTAATTGAGTGATTTAACATAACCAAATCTGTGTTTTTGCCTTTGCTTCAATAAATTTTGTTTCTTCTCAAAAAAAAAAAACATAACCAAATCTGTCGTTTCTGTTCAACCAATGTTGATATGTTCGTTGATATTTTCGTTCATATGACCACTATTATTTCCATCAACCTCAGTACTTACATATTTGTTCAATTAATTATCTCTAGTGGTCCCACATTAGACATAAATTAGACTAGTTGGCAATAGTAGTTGATTACTGCTTGTTATGTATGTTTCCAAATTTATCCAAATCATTTCGTTGTTGCATTTTGTTTCACAGTAGTTGAACCCACTCATCAAAACTAGTTGAAGACTATAATCATTGGATTTGATGGCAGATATATTCCAAGAAGCTGGTCTTCCCCTCTGGTTGCGCCCTTATGAAGTCTTAGTTACTTCTTCCTACACAGCTCTCATTGAAACAATTCCAGATACGGTAATCCTGTACCCTTGTGTAAGTGAACTAATAATTTCAAAACTTCACCACCTCTTTCATAATGTCCTTTGTTGTATTATAGGCTTCACTTCATTCTATCAAAAGTAGATATCCTGACATCACGAGCTTGCGAGACTTCTTTGTTGCTAAGTATCAAGAAAATTCTCCCAGTTTTAAACTTGCCCAGGTAATCTCAACCCGATGTAGCAGGTTGCTTTAAAAATGTCTTCTGATTAAGTCAGCTTTATCCTCATCATGATTCTTTGCAATCTATTGCAATGGGGGAATGCCTGCTGCGTTTCTTATTTTATTTATTTTAAAATTTAGAAGTACTGATAGGAAGATTTAAAATTTAGAAGTACTGATAGGAAGAATTTGGAAACTCTCAGTGGAATTGGGAACTTTAAGAATTGCCTTTAATCACTCTCTCTCCTCTCTTATTATGGTTATTTGTTCGCAACTCCAGAAGTGAAATGATGGTATATCTGTGGGTGGAAAGATCTTTATATTAAGCATGGTCACTACGCCGTTCTTCAACAAATAAAGTAGCGTTTAATTATTTGACCATAGATTCCGAAAGGTCCTGAGAATAGAGAGTTGTCCAGATTCAGGTTGTTTGTACCTTAGATGACATTGTAGGACTTGGATCAATTGGTTGCTGAAGCATAGCATTTACAATGAAAATAAGAAATGTAATTCACATTGAGGTATCATTTGAATGCCCTTTTTACCTATAAACTGTAGATATTTAATCTCTAGAGCATGTCATATGGTCTCAAATTGTAGTGGCTCTTGTAATGTCATTTGTTCAATTACCTGACTTACAGGAAATGTATATCTGTTTGAGGCTCTTTCGGCAGTATCTGAAGCCATGTATTCTTTTCGAAGTTTTTGCCATATACATGCCTTTACCCTGTCCATTCTAAAAAGCTTTATCGTTACTTCTGGATGACTTGTGTACAGCTTTTGACATACTAATAACGGCTTATTTGATATTGATGAGATGGATCACTATTATAAGTTTGGGTTGATGGTCTATTTTCATATGTAAGTTGTGGAAAGTCTGCATCTGCTCCTATTCTGTCAGATTTTGATTAGTCTTGACAGAAAAGAACTTCAGACGCTGTGATGTGGCCAAATGTTGAAATAGGTTTTTCATCTTGGTCTGTATATAAATTAAATCTTAGGTATTCTCAGTTCTTTTTCAAGTACCAGATTACCGAGTCTCATATCAAGTTAAATAACCCAACCAGTTTTTTGGTCATCTAAATGAATCTAAAGAAAAAAGTTCACACATGTGGGAAAAAATGTGCAGATCCAAGAACTGCAACAGCTCAGAGCCAATTTTATCATGCCGCTGGGTTACATTTAGTTAGTTATAGTTAGTTTCAGTGAAACCTAACGTTCTTAGTGAACAAAGAGGCTTGGATTGAACTTTCTTTCTATTTTTTCCGCAGAGGAATTTTGTTGAAAGTATGGCCGGATATTCCCTGGTGTGCTACCTTCTGCAAGTATGTCTCTCTCTCTCTCTCTCTCTCTCTCTCTCTCTCTCCCCCTCCTTTTTTCAACTGTATAACAAAAGCATGTTAATGTGATATTACTGTTATGGGGTTGTGTAGAGGGCAACTCAAATGAAATTAAGCTTCAAAGCAAATGTTAGTTTCAGAAATGGCTTGTTGTGTATATATATATATATATATTCTCCTGTGGACGCGAACGCCATTGTAAACAGGGAGGAAAGCAGGGAGGGGTAGTAGAAAATACATGGCGTCCACACGATAATAATGTCCGGCCATCCGCATAGGAGAACATCTGATATATATATATATATATATTGTATGTTATGTTTATCCCACTTTGGCTATATGTGATCTCAGATGCATGTCACTGCTGCTTGGCTAGTCAACCATTACGTTTATCAGTTCTTGATTTAATATGTTTAGAGAAATTTGGAATTGGTAAAAAATTGTTCATGTTAGTTGCTTATTAACTTGTACTTCAAATGTAGCAAACTCCTTTTTGTTAGAAAAATCATTTATGTCACTGGTACAAGGGTATACCGGTTTTAATAACAACGTAATTAAGAATTACTTGGCTTTCTGACAACAAATGTATGCTGGTATTTGTACGCAAGATTGTAATCCCTAAAATTTCAGTACTTTGATTCTCACAATAAAGTTATTTATTTCCTGAACATTAATCTAATATTGACGTGCATGAGAAGTAATAGTGTGGAATTGGTAATTATTTGCATGAGAGAGTCTTTTAAGTTAATACCGGCATCTGCCATATGTGATATAGATGTGTGTGAAAAAATCATATATGATGATGCAGATTGAAATACATCTAAATATTTTACATTTGTTCTCATTTTCAGAAGCATGTGCTAGAGAGACATTTAGTTTCTCATGTACTTTCTATCCTTAGTTTCTCCTGGTTTAGTCTTTGAAGGAGGTGTAATTGTTTTCCATCTACGTGTTTGTTGTTTAGATAAAGGATAGGCACAATGGAAATCTCTTAATGGACGAAGAGGGTCATATTATACATATTGATTTTGGCTTCATGCTCTCCAATTCACCTGGGGGTGTAAATTTTGAGAGTGCTCCATTCAAATTAACACGTGAACTTCTTGAGGTAAGAGATGGAGGCTGGCTTTGTTTATCTTTCTTGCCATATTGTGTGCAACAGTCTTCCTTGCTGCTTGTATTGAACATTTTAGGGTGAATCATTTTGCCTTTTAAGTTTTAAATGTGGAATTTAATGGACTATTCTGATTATGCTAGGTCATGGACTCTGATGCCGAGGGAGTTCCGAGCGAGTTCTTTGATTATTTTAAGGTAAACACTTATGTGTATTTTTTAAATTTTTGTAAAGATGTATGTCTTTAGATGTCTTGTAAATCTCTTTTTTTGTCTTCAGGTTTTGTGCATTCAAGGATTCCTTACATGTCGGAAGCATGCGGAGCGCATTATTCTTCTTGTTGAGATGTTGCAGGTAACACCAACTTTAGCTGTCAATGAACTCATATATATAAATATTTTATGACCGTTGGATGTAATGTTAAGCGTATTTGTGGCCCAAATATTCCTGTTGTAGCGAGATGGCCAGTTTCTGTTATGGTCTCATAGTTTTGGTCTGGATGTTTAGTGCAGAACTCTTTTTTGGACCGGCCCCTAATGACTCTTATTGGACATAATGTTTGGGCGCAGCCTTCTTATGTTAGGTGCTAGGACGGTTTAGTAATCCCCTAGCTCTCCTGCCCCTGCTCTCTCTCTCTCTCCCTACTTTTGGAGAGAGAGAGTATTCCCTAGTTCTAATTTTGGACCCATTATGTTATATCAGGGTAATGTGGGTGTCCTGTATACCCAACCAGACAATGGATAATTATATATTATTATGGGCCTCTCAGTGGCTTCAGAATTTCAGGAATTACTATTTTACCATATTCTTGAAGATTGGTGTTTGAGCTTTGTTTAGTATGTTATACTGTTTGTAGTGGACATCTTGACCACTGATGGATGCACTGGTTTTGGTTTTTTTAATTCAATAAAATGTTTCATTAAAAAAAAGAGACGAAACCCAAAGTTGTGCATGTGCTAGTCTATTGATGGCTAATCTCTTCTCAAAAAGAATAAGAATCTTAAAAATGCCTCCTTTTATGGCTGGCTGACTCAGGCTACTGTTTGAAAATGTTTTTGGACCAGGACTCTGGTTTCCCATGCTTTAAAGGTGGTACACGGACAATACAGAACCTACGGAAACGATTTCACCTGAGTTTGACAGAGGAGGTTTGATTTTGTTTTCTTGTTTTGTTCTTGAACTGTATTATGTTTCATTGCTATGGTTGTAACAGTGTTGCTTGATATTTTCCATCAGCAATGTGTGTCCTTGGTGCTTTCTTTGATCAGCAGCAGCTTGGATGCATGGCGAACAAGACAGTATGATTATTATCAAAGGGTTTTGAATGGAATATTGTGAGGTTAGAATTCATTGATAATCACATGGTTTTGTTTGGAAAAGCCAGCTCAGTAAGTGTTGGTCAAAAAGTGCATATGCGAGCTGGCTGTGTTTTCCTCGGAGGTGAAAAAGGGGATTGTTTATAGTGGTTTTGGCCTGTTTTTTCTGGGTGAGGAATTTGTAATTGTATCGGCAAAAATACATATTCAGCATCTAGAAGGCTAAAATTAATTCAGAAGGGTATATTCATTGTTCCCCTTGTTTCATGTAATATGAGACTCTGCTGGCTGGTGGGAATTCACTTATTCTTGCGGGAACATGTTCTACCCTACGGACCCTCCTCCCGTTCGTTGGACGACTCATACTGTACAGAGTGATTGCAATTGAGGACAGAGTAGAAATCCAATGGTATGACAGCCATATTTACTACTGAGTGCCATTGCAACATATTTTACACTGGTTTGTGATCCAGATGAGCCAGCATTATTCGTTTTGTAAATCTTCCATTTTCAAAGTGTGGTCGGGTTTCAATCTCCGTGACTTGGCTCAGCTGGGTGGCATCCATACATGAGTCTGATTTTTCCATATTCTTGTATCAGAAAGCTTTGTTAGCAAAATGCTTGAGAATCTTCTGTATGCGATTGTATCATGTGTAACTGATCCCATTTACATAGTGAAATCTGTAGATTCCAGTTTCATCATATTAATGGAGTTTTCGTGGCATTGAAGTTTGCCTGCAGTTCGTGTATCGTTGGATTGAACGTATTGGTAGCTCTGTGACAGCTCAACGCGTCTATTAAGTTTCCATCAGGCATGCAAGGTTAAAGGAAGCTATTTGGATTTAGCCTCATAGGGGCTGAAAGCAAACCATTCAGATGGGTGTTAGGAAAAAAACCAAGTTGAGGGAAGATAAAATACTCGGTTTTTATGGTGTGGTGTGGACTTACACGTATAATTATTTAGTCAATTAGAAGGCCAACAACACAAGTTCATTTGGGTGTCAATTAGAATGCAAAGACAATTTGTACATGTACCAAGTAGCCTTTGGTTTAATGGTAGGTGTTAACTTGATAGACATTTACATAAATTTTGGCTAACCCTACAATGATGTAGTTTTATTACGGGTATGTTTACATCCCATCGATTGTTATAAAAAAAGAAAAAAGAAAAAAGAAAAAGACATTTGTACGTGTGAGGTGTCACGTTCCCAAGCCATAGTTACCATGTCTTGACATTTGTCAATTCCTCACACTCTCTTATACATAAGGGTGGACCACCATCACCATCACCATCACCGCATCTCTAGCACCATCACCACGTCTAAACCCTAATTACTTTTAATAAAGAGTTATTTGCACTAAAATTCCTTGAGGTTTTATGTTTTTTTAACAAAGCTCCTTGAGATTTCATAAATTACACGAACATTCCCTGAGGTTTTAAATTGCTTTCACAAAATCTTTTCGTTGATTTTTTGTCCAAAGATTGATGATTTTATATATATAAAAAAGGTGAAGATTTTCCCACTCTCCTTTTGTTTACTTATACTCATTTTTGTTTTTTAATACTTTTTACTATAACATACAAGGAAGTGTAAGTAGATAAAAGAGAAGTTGGAAAATTATCCCCAAAAAAAATATTATCTAAATGACAAAGTTAGCCTTTGAGATTAGATTACACATACATTCATAGAGGTTAATTTGTCATTTGCATAGATTTTTTTTTATATATAAAATCATCAATTTTTTGGACGAACACTTGATAAAAGGGGTTTTTGTGAAAATAATTTAAAATCTCAAAGAATATTCGTGTAATTTATAAAACCTCAATAAATTTTGTGAAAACACTAAAAAACTCATGAATGTTAGTGTAATTAACTCTTTAATAAAAGCTTAGACTAAACAGAAAAGCCGTCAACTATTGCAATATAGCTAGAAAAGTTGAAGTGGGACAACTAATTAATGTGTCTAAATTAATTATATTAAAAAAAAAGAGGAATGAGATAACGATTTTCGAGGGAGTAGGGAAGTTTGACGAAATATTCAAATCCTAAAAAATAGGGAGATTTTGGAAAAAGCTAAAGGAGTGAGAGATTTTTTAAAAGAGGCCAAAGGAGAGAGAAATTTACTAAAAATATTATACTTGTCTAATTTCCAATAAACCACAATTTATTATCATGAAAATAAACTACTATAAAGTAAATATTTTAAATTACAAAGCATTTTAGAAAACACATGGAATATTTACTCCCTTAGGCAAGATCCTGGGTTCGAGTCGTAGCATCCGTGTTTTGTGTGTGAGTTTAATATGCTATCGCCCATTTCAATAGGAAATGTCCTATAAAAAAAAAAAAAGATAAAAAAGTTCTACTAATAAATGTTTAATCTAAAGAGAGGAAGTTGGATGGGCTGTAATTAAACAGTAATTCAGAAAGAAAAAAAATTTTTATTAATTTGGGCAGTAGAAGCGGAATAAAAGATATATAGAAATGAACAAGACAAGAGAATTAGAGCAACAGTAGTTACTAATAACAGCATAATCTCTAACAACAGACCTAATTAATATATAATTGGATCGAATTAGGCAGCCTTCGTATCATAAGCACTTATAGAAGTAATATATATTGAAATCCTGGCCAAATAAATGTCACCAAAAGCAGCAGCCACAAGTTATAGAGATGACGTGGAGCAGGTGAGTAATATGCATATGCATCTGTTTGGTACTGATACACATCCCCTGGCAGACCTGTCACGTAAACAAACCTTGGAGGAGGTGGCGGTACATATGGGTTTGGCGGGCAATCTTGAGTTGTTGTTGTTGGAGCCTTTGGAGGAGGAGGAGGAGGAGGACAAGGAGGCGGCGGTGGCGGAGGTGGAAGCACCTGCTGCTGCTCACATGGGTTCACACAAGGGCATGATCCGCATTTTATTCCCGTATCAACTTCTTGTTTCTGAGATACCAGTGTTTGTTGATGATGATCATTTTGGTTTTCATGATCAGAAGTGGTCATGACACTCTTTGAAGACCAAATCAAAAGCATGATGAAAAGAAGTGTTTGATGTGGATGCAATGCCATTAACTTCAAGAAAGATTGAGTGAAAATACGGCTGGGGTTTGAGAGATTTGGGGGGGGGGGGGGGGGGGGGGGGGGGAAAAAAAAAAAAATTAAAGGGCTTTTTTTTTAAAAAAAAAAAAAAAAAAAAAGGGGTAGGAAAAAAAATTTTTTTAAATTTTTTTTGGGCCCCTTTGCCTTGGGCGTTAATTTTTTTTTTTTTAGTGGGGGTCCCCCCCCCCCCCCCCCTCAAAAGAAAAAAAAAAAAAATCCACCTGAGGGGCCTTACCTCTGCAGGGGGGGGTGGGGGTCTCCTTTTTTTTCTACAAAAGGGGAAAAAAAAAAGGGCACGGGCCTTCAGGTTACTTATATATTTTCCGGGAACCCCTAATTGGGGGGGAGAGCAGGGGCGCTCCATTTGGGACCCCGCTTTAGATGTTGTGTTGAAATGTTTTGAAAGCGAATAGCATGTGGATGTTGTAAATGCATGAGGTGACTTTATTTATTATGTCAACAACTACCTTTTGAATCATTCACATACATAATTTAATTTAATTTAAACAAATGGATTAATTAGCAAGTGTTTCCAATCATTAGCTCTACAATTAATTAAATATGGGTATATAATTAATTTAATGAATTAATTAACAAATCCAAGTAACTTAATTAGCATGCTCTGCTTAAAGGGGACATTCAAATTAACTTACTTTAGGGATTTGTCAAGCATATTAACTTTCTTTAGGCATTTTGATAGTTAAGATTGCTTTATATATCTCTCCAGCAAGAATGCTTCCATGCCCTTCGAATAAAGTCTATGGCTGGCAATGGCATTATTCTTCCACTTTTGCCACTCTCGACAATTTAACTATTATTATATGGGTATTGTTATTTGTACCGCCTTTATCGACCACATTGCTGACCTCCTCTCTAATACAGGTGAGTCTCGCATACACTAATGGGGTGAGAGATGGTCAGTAAAAATAGTACAAATAGCATTATTGTTATTATATATAATGTTTCACAATTACAATATATGTTCCATCTGCCAAAAAGTTTGTAGTGAAGTTTTGATCAAGATCGCATTCCAATATGCTAAGCATTGAAAGTGGATTCCAAAAGCAGCACTCTCAGGCTATGGTTACAGTTCATTAACAAAGAATGGAATCATATGCCCTGGCAAACGATCGATTAAAAAGACAATGCCTCTAGCTTTTTTGTTCTTTTTAAGCAATGCAGAATTGAAAGAAAAGTAGAATTCTTTTAACAGGATGAAAACTAGATGACCGTCACATGTCTAGGACAGCCAAACCACTTTCAGTTTTTAAAGGCTAGAGTTTTATGCATTTCATCACCATTAACACCAAACAAATTGTAAAGTACATTTGAATGGCAAAGGGTATAAACGTGGAGTGCTAAAAGTACAGGCCAGAATCTTCAATTGTAGATGTCACACTATAATAGAAGTGCGGTCGTCTACGTCTTTCCTCCTCCCTCCCCTGCGCCGGCTAGGCAAAACGGGGAGAGCCAAAATTAGAGGTCGGAAAATTCAAGTGTAGACCATTTGTTCACATGCTACTCAATTATGTGCCAGTCAGTTGTTCTATTAAGTAGTTAGTCAATTGTTAAGGGGGTTGCTTAGTTGTTAAGCAATGCAGTCATCTGTGTTATAGCTTTAGTCTTCTGAGTATATATACTCAATCTATCTTGTAATTCAGATTATTCTTATAAGCAATGTAGTGATCAACCTCTTGTATATAGGATTCAAGAATTCTTTAACCTACTTGAAGAGTAAGAGATTGTTGAGGTCCAAAAAAGTCCATGGTTAGGCTCAAATAAATTTCCGGCCCAAATATGATAATTTATTAAGAAAAGTCACATATCATAGTATATGAAGGTCATTCATATACAAGTCGCAGCCCACGTGCCATGCTAAATAAATAATTTGTCATGCCAGGAACTGAGATAAGGTTATAAAATACAAGCCCATGCTAAAATAAGCACCGTGTTCTTCTTTAAGGACAATAAAATTATAGCGTGACAAGCAACATGCCACGTCAAGCAGGAAATTATTGTTTCACGCCCAACCACGCTACAAGCCTAAGTGGACCCAAGCCACTCGAATGCCCATAGCTTGCTTGAGTGGCTTGTGGCATGGAAGGTAATAAGTTGTCATGAGACCCATTGATGGACCAGAAATGGAGGTCCCGGGTTGCTTGGGAGCCTCAGAACCCAAGCCCATTTCTTAGGCCCAAATATGTGGGTAAGAACGAAGGAGAAAATAACCCATTACCTCAGCCAAAAATGACCCATTAACTTAACCAATATAGCCCAACACTTGATGAGGTTAACCCATTTGTTTGGTAAATTAACTTGCTATCTTAGAAGGCTCATACAATTAGAAATGAGAAGCAGCAAACGCCCCAGCACTTGGCTGGAAGACAAAACCATGAAGGAAGCTTGGAAGACCACATGCGCAGGGCTGCTGGGAGGCTCCAGCACATGGGAAGGAATAAGTTTTCAAGCAAAAACATCCAAGGGACCAAGAGATATTGGGGCGCAGCTTGCTAGGAAGGAAGCCACCCTTCAAACCAGCATGTATACCCATTTCTTTCCTTCATCAGATCTGGCTATGAAAGAAGGAAGGAAAGAAAGGAAAAGGGATGGCTGAGAATAAGAGTTCTTCACTAAGGTAGCTGTGAGAAGAGCATTGAGCTCCCAAAAATCCCTGATTTTGTGAGATTGGGCAGAGGGGATTTTCACCATTATAAGATAAGTCAAAGGAAGGGAGAAGAAAGAAAGGGAAAAGTTTGGCCAAATTGGATAGAAACCATTAGGGTTTCTTTGAAAAGAATAGCTTCCAGCAGCTATAAATAAGGCCTCTTCTACCCAACAAAGGAACAACCACATCTAGAGAGCAAGCTTCCTCTCTTACCTCAAAAACCCAGCAATTTCGTGCTCAGTTCATCCTTCTCCCCCTTGTTTTTCCTCTTAGCAGATCGTCTGATACTTGACAGCACCTCTGTCGAGCTGTCGGAAAAACACTTAAGCCACCCATTGCCTAGCCTCTCTCCTTTTCTCAGCCAAAACATCTTATAATCCTTTCCTCATTTTCCTTAGAACTCTGGTTTTTCATAGAAACTCACAGCTCTTTCCCTTTAAGGCTAAACTCATGACAACTTTGCTCCCATGCCACAAGCCTCTTATGCCAAGCTAAGATTCTACATGTAAGCACTAAGAATTCATTTGTAAGCTATTATTATTTTTGTTGGTGAAGATAACCAAGGTGTTTCCGAAGGCCCTACTGTCCTTTCGAAGCATTCTTGGGGCTTGATTTCTGAACTCAGGCACAGGGGATAATTTCATCAGTTCGCTTCTTACGGCAACCCAGCCCATTTGTAGCTGCCAGAAGAAAAAGGCCCCTACATCGATAATTCTATATAGTTGATCACTTGGTACAACCACAATATGTCAAGTGTTCCCATTTAATTAGTTAATTATTTAAGGAAGCTGATTTTTCGACTCCTCTTTTCTCCACTTACACTCCTTTTTACTTTATAATTTTTTTAATCAATTTTGTTCTTTTTTGTTCTTTCTCTTTCCTATTCTACCCTTACTAGATCTACATTAATTTCTTTTTACTTCACTTTTTTTTAATATTGTCTTTTTCTTGGAGCTTTATTAGCTTTAGCAATGTAACACACTAATCAAGTAAGAAATAATTGACACTATATATTTGTCTATGCAAAATTATATGGTGCACCTGCTGCAAAAAGTCATTCCCCATGAATAAACCTTGCAACCATAGTTTTTTATTTATTTATTTTTTGGGAGAAGGAAACAAAATTTAATGCAAAAGACAATAAAAATACATAGATAGCCAAATGGCCACAAAGAAACAAAAAACAAAGAAAGAGTAACTAAATTGAACAAAATCTTCATATACTCAATACTAGAACTCAAATTAAAACCAAAACTTCAATAACAAATACAAAAGAAGATTTAATACAACATGAGTTGCTCAAAAAAAGAAAAAAACATGTTTGGTGGCTAAGAAAATTCAACCATACAAGAGTAGACACATTTCTCAAGAGCTAAGAAATTAATCTAATATAATGGTAGAATAGGAAAGAGAAAGAACAAATTTAATTAAAAAATGTTAAAAAGTAAAAGGGAGTGTGAATGGAAAAAATAAGAATTAGAAAATTAGCTCCCTTGTTTCACCCTAAATTAAAACTAAAAAGGCGCGTACATTAACATTAAACTTATAGCTAAATTAGTTAAGAACAATTACGTATACATTTGAAATCTCGTATTTGAATCCCAAATGATAAGGGACTCAACCCGACATATGTCGGCTGTTGACCCAATTCCACAAAGCCCGATTGGATGAGCCCAAGAACCCTCCGAAGTCGACAAAAGCACGATGAGTAGATATTTTGAAAAAATCCCACCAGAGGGCCCCACCAAAACCAAGAATGGATACTAAGAGAGTAAATAAAGATCGCAAATAGTTCCATATACGATAAACGATCGGTGTCATGTTTTGATTGGACCCAGTTGGATAATACCGACATAACAAACTATGAAATCAAGACACCTGTCCAAACAGAGGACACGTGTCGCACATGCCTTTGCTGAACATAACACGTATTTATATATTCTTCTCTCATCGACCCTACCAATGCTCATAAAATATGCTTGAACAGTTGGAAATTTGTATCCCTATAAAAACCAAGCTCCCCATCTCCATTAAAACCAGAACAAACAGCCATCAAAATCTTTTGATCGATCGACCGCTGCTTTGGAGTTTCCGTTGATCCGATTCCTAGCACATCATCATCATGACTGGTGGAATTGGATGTGTGCAGTGTGGCACACGTAGCAACCCATGTAGGTGCAAGGTGGTGGGGCCTACCTTAGGGTGTTTATGCTTTCTTGGAGCTGCCATTATTGAATGGCCTATTGGGGCTTGTGTTTACTTGTTCAAGCACGTCAAGGGGAGAAGAATCATGGCTCATCCGGCCACTGTTGTTTATCCGAAGGTCTCTAATGCCATTCCAATTTGATGCAAAAATTAATCCAAATTTTTTTGGTTAATTGGTTGCTTTTGCTTAATCTTAGTTTGTATGTGTAAGCTTTGTCTATGTCTGCAGTTTTAATCTGCTTATCATTAATAACAACACAGTTGATTTCCTAATCTGTATTGAAACTCATCATTTTCTTCTAAATTCTAGCTCTCTATCTGTTATCTGTTTTCTAACATTGATTACCAGCAATATGACAATGTATAATAGTTAGTGTTTCGTTTTTTTAATACAAGCAATAATTAATTTAATTTTTCTGGAGAATCACTGTCTTAACCGACTGGCATAACTCGCGTATCCTATAAACTGGGGTTGGAAATCCAATACTTTATTCCGTTCTTTTATTTGAAATGTTTGGAAAATAAGATCCTCCTATCCTAGTTGTACTTTGTTAGAATTTTTCGTAAATTCCAATGTGAGAACAAATGGTAATTGACCTGCAGCTTCTTTTTGGAATTCTTGAAAGATAATAAGCCAACATCTGCCATGGGCATTTTTGGTCTTGCAACTCATGCCCCACCCCAACCCAACATTGTGCCCTACATTTTCCTACATTGATATGCAGATGATGATGAACTATAATAAAATCATCTGGTAATAACATAAATTTTATGTAGTTAACATGTTGCAGATGTACATCCCCACCACTGTTCCTTTCAATATTTTTATTTGGTAATATGGTTTTGCTTAGAAGCCTATCCAACTTCTTCCTTCCTATTCAAACCAAAGCAAAGTAAGGCCCAGATAAAAAAATAATAATAATAATAAAAAGAAGAAGGGTATTTTTAAATAAAAAAAATACTCAATAAAGTATTAAAGTAATTTAATAGGGTTAGTTGTCATTTTTTGAATTTTTTTTTATTTGTTTATATAAATTAAATGATGTATGATTTATCTATATCACTCGTGCTAAGAATGGGTATATAACTTAGAGAGACTTTGAAAAAAACAAAAGAAGAGATATTTTTTAAAAGAAGCCAAAATGGACCTATGGATGCAGAAGAGGCCAATGGCTCCAAAACCTTGTAAAGAGGTACTCTTAAGTCAATAGGTCAAGTCCATGTCGCCTTGTATAAATGGACCTATGGATGCAGAAGAGGCCAATGGCTCCAAAACCTTGTAAAGAGGGACTCTTAAGTCAATAGGTCAAGTCCATGTAGCCTTGTATAACACGGGGAGCCCGGATGGCCCCCACTTTGTCACCGGGACAACCGGAGTATGTATTAATTTTCATCACTTTCTGCACTCTTTAAGAGCTCATGCAAATCATAAATTAAACTCCAATTTTATTTCCTCATCCATCCCTCCTCTCCTCCTTGTAGCCATGGCAAGGCCTCTTGCTCCAAGCTTCTCCATGGCCTCTCACCACTTGTTTCAACACCAATCACATTTTCTCTTCGCCCTCATTGTATTTTTCTCCATGTTTTCTCTCGTAATATTTCTCTGCACTTCCCGCAAGAGTAAAAAATCACACGAGAAAAAGGAGGAAGCGATCACAAACTCCGAGTCGAAAGATGTAAAGTTCATTGCCAAGTTAAACAGCAAGATTAGTAGCAAAGCTCTGGCGATGGCGAAGATGGTTTCTTGGAGGAAGATGGAGGCAGGAGAAGAAGATCAAAAAGATGATGATGATGATGATCATAGTGATGAAGCAGTTTGGAGGAAAAGCATAATTATGGGAGAACGTTGTGCTCCACTGAATTTTTCAGGGAAAATTGATTATGATTCTGATGGAAACCTGCAGCCCGAATCGCCTGACCGAAATCACTAATCTTGTTTCTCCCTTGTTTTGCAAATGGCTACTTCTCTCTTGAAAATACTCAGCTACTGAGGTTTTTTAATCGCACAAATATTTTTGCTTCTTTGTGTCATGTTAGAATGAATTTCGGTATTTATATATATGCCCTTAATTTTCTGACTCAATTTCTTTTTCATCATTCTAAATTTAGTTTTGCATGAATCCTTGAACACACTTGCATATAGATGCACAAAACCTTCAATGTTTTAGTGCATGAGTTGCATATTGGTAGATCATGAGATACTAATCAAAGTATAGTCATAGATTAATTAACGCCGTCCTCATTAGTAAAGGCAAATCATAATCTTTCAGTTTCGAGAGAAAGTGTGAACGCCTGTTCTTGCTATAAGACTTATAAACAAGGGATATGTCTTATCAGACTATCAAAACGGCCAATAAGGTTTAAGCTAGGGAAAAATGACATTGACTTGTAGACAAGTGATTTCAAGTTCAAATTCTCATGACATATTAGTTGTGTGTGTGGGAACGCATATCTCCTTCCTAACTTCAAGGAAGAAGAAAAAAAAAAAACTATCAAAACGGTATCATGGGTAGTTAAGGCTATGATAATGAATAGATATTATCACCCTCTTTTAATCAAATAGAAATATTTCCTTAAGTAATATTAATTAATTAAATTTAGCGCTCATTGTTTCTATGAAGAGTACTTTTATTGAAAAATATATGAAAATGATATTACATTGGTTAAACAATATTAATGAGAGTGGTGAGGTAAAATTATATTTTAACAACTTAGGTGGCAGGGGCGGAACCAGCATATGGGCTAGAGTGGGCTCTAGCCTAGCGATTAGAGGCTATTGTGTTTATGAGGGCTTGTGGGAGTTACGTGGCCAAGGAATTGGTGGCTGGCTGTTGTGTTTATGTGGTCCAGTGTTATTCTGGCTGTTTCTTTTTATTAATTTATTATTATTTTTTTCAATGTCTATTGCTTGTGTGGTCCTAATTTCCTATTCAATAAAGTATCCTAGTTTCCCATTCAATAAAGTATCCTAGCCTTATATGAATGCTCAATATAAAGTGAGAATAGGTCGTTCTTGTTAGCAAAAGGACAATATTACATTTTAGCATCATTATCACTTTGACATATTCAATGATGCAATAGAATTTCTATTGGCAGAGAAGATTGCAGAAAGGAAGTAAAGCTCATCTTCCTAAATAGACATAGGATTTTTTGAGCTTGCTAGTGTTTCTTTGTAAGAATCGTTTTGCTTAGTAGATTGCCTGGTCGGTTGATGACCCCAAATTTTTCCTAATGGCGGGTTTCTTGGTGAATAATTTATGGTTTGCATCTCTGTAATTTTCTGGGTTTGTGTTCTTGATAGTTGACTAGTCATCGCATGATTTTCATGTATTTATGGGTTTGTGTTCTTGCGGTTGACTAGTCATCATTTCCTGTTGTTTGGTGCTTACTTGATTATGATGTCTTCACACACTTTCACCATAGTTGTTGCTAGCACAGGAGATGCCTAAATTGATGGGTTCTTATGAGTGCCTAGGTTGTCACTAGTAATTCTCTAGGTTTGTAGGTACATCTTGGTATGCTTTGTGTATGTTTTTGGTTGTGGTAATTCATCTATGACAGTTGACTAGTCATAAGAGTATCTGGTCAAGGTCTGAGTATTATTAATTTAAAATTTAATTACTAGCCATAACTAATAAAATGGCTATAAACAATCATTCCGTTAATTTATAATTAGAAGATAATTCTAAATAAAATATATTTCATATAATAAAATATCAAAAAAACATAGTACTATAGAATAGTAAAAAAAAAAAATCTTACTATTTAATTAAGCTAATTAAAATATTAATTATTGATAAACATATATTTGAGAAATAGATCGAAATTTAATATTCAAATATCCAATATTTTTGGAAATATTCTTTATAATATATATATATTTTTATATTTATTTTTATATAAATAATATTTTTTATGAAATAGCTAAGAATGAACAATTAATATCTCAGTAGTTTACTAAATTAGTATATGTGTACAATTTATGTTATGCGAGCCCGCTTGTGTGAAGTTTGTTGTGTCTTGCTTGAATATCATTTAAATTTAAAATTGGACTTGACTAGTCAACTATATGCAAGATGACTAGTCAACTGTTTTGGAATGTGCTGAAGACAAGGAACAAACATACTAATCAATCAATTGAGCAAAGGCCAATAGACTGTCTAAGGGTGACATGTTTTTGAAAGTCCAAGGCCTTGGTGAGTATGTCTGTTAGTTGTTTCTCAGAAGGAACAAACTCTAAAGTTAAAATGTTGTCTTCCACAAGATCTCTAATAAAATGATATCTAATGTCTATATGCTTTGTTCTGGAATGTTGAATTGGATTTTTGGAAATATTGATTGCACTCATGTTATCACAGTAGATGAGGAAGGATGATTGAGAAAGACCATAGTCTTCCAACATCTGCTTCATCCAGAGGAGTTGTGTGCAGCAACTTCCAGCTGCAACATACTCAACCTCAGTATAGACAATGACACTGAGTTTTGTTTTTTGCTATGCCAAGCAACAAGATTGTTGCCAACATAAAAGACTCCCCCAGAAATGCTCTTCCTATCATCATTACACCCAGCCCAATCGGCATCACTATACCCAACAAGATTGACACTAGTGTTATAGGTATACCACAAACCAAAATCAATGGTTCCATTCACATATTTTATGACTCTTTTGACAGCAAAAAAATGAGACTCTTTGGGATCACTTTGGAATCTAGCACAAACTCCTACATTATAAGAAATGTCAGGTCTACTAGCAGTCAAGTAGAGGAGGCTTCCTATCATGCTTCGATAGGGAGTTTGGTTGACACTTTTCCCATGTAAGTCTCTATGAATTTTAGCACTAGTGCTCATTGGAGTTCTTGCAAATTTTGCAGCCTCCAAACCAAATTTTTTCACAAGATTTTTTGCATATTTAGATTGAGAAACAAAGATCCCGTCATGGTGTTGTTTGATTTGAAGACCTAAGAAGTAATTAAGCTCGCCGACAAGACTCATTTCAAATTCACTAGTCATGACATGTATGAATTCTTGAACATGCAAGTTAGAGGTAGAATCAACCACAATATCATCAATATACACTTGAGCAATCAAAACATCAATTTTGAACTTTTTTACAAACAATGTTTTGTCAACCGACCTTCTAACATAACCATTTCTTAGAAGGGAAGAAGAGAGCCTCTCATACCATGCTCTAAGAGATTGTTTCAAGCCATAGAGTGCCTTCTTCAATCGAAACACATCATTAGGATGATGTGGATCTTCGAAGCCCTTTGGTTGCTCAACATAGACCTCCTCATGCAATATACCATTCAAAAATGCAATTTTGACATCCATTTGATAAAGTTTAAACTTCAAGTGACAAGCAATGGCAAGTAGTAATCTCACTGATTCTAACCTTGCAACAGGGGCAATTGCAACAGGGGCAAAGGTTTCATCAAAGTCAATACCTTCTATTTGAGTGTAACCTTGAGCAACCAATCTAGCCTTGTTTCTAACAACATTACCTTGTTCATCAGTTTTGTTCTTGAAAATCCACTTAGTGCCTGTAACATTGGTGTTGGTTGGTTTAGGGACAAGGTTCCAAACATCATTGCGAACAAACTGATTTAACTCCTCTTGCATTGCAAG
Source organism: Prunus persica (assembly GCF_000346465.2). Lineage (NCBI taxonomy): Eukaryota > Viridiplantae > Streptophyta > Magnoliopsida > Rosales > Rosaceae > Prunus > Prunus persica. The sequence goes on along the minus strand of NC_034011.1, from coordinate 17,752,798 downwards.
AAACCATTCTCCACGGTTCAAAGCCTCTTTCACATTCTTAGGTTCTTCCTTTAGACATAACACACATGGCTAATTTCCTTAGAGAGTTGTTTTCTAGTTCTCACTCCCTGATTCAGATGACTAATAATGACACTCTCTGTTTGAGTTATGGGACTATAATCAGCTCAAGAGTTTTCAACATGGACAGATGAGCTGGGATTCTGAGGTTGATTATGACGAGTTGACAGGTCAACTGGACCTGAATTGTCAAGAGTTAAAAGGTCAACTAGTTTACTAAACGTTGACAAGAGACCATCCTCATCTGATGCCATCTCAGTAGAGGCAACAAAATCATCAATACTGATATTTATGGACTCAATGATGGTTTCGGTCCTATAATTGTACACTCTATAGTCTCGGCTTGAAGTGGAATACCCAAGAAATATTCCCTTGTCACTTTTAGAGTCAAACTTAGCAAGGTGTTCCCTGTCTCTTAAGATATAACATGTGCTACCAAAGACTCTAATCTAAGACACATTTGGTTTCTTGCCTTTCCAAAGCTCATAGGGAGTTTGTTTGGTACCAGACCTCAAAAGCCCCCTATTTGAGATGTAACAAGCTGTATTTACAGCTTTAGCCAAAAAATGTTTGGTAAGATTTTTACTGTTAAGCATCACCCTAGCCATCTCAACAAGAACTCTATTCTTTCTCTCCACAACACCATTTTGCTGAGGTGTAATAGGTGCAGAGAACTCATGCTTGATCCCCATCTCCTCATAAAATTTCAGAAACTAAGAATTTTCAAACTCAGAACCATGATCTGTTCTAATTCTAATAAGAGGCAGATGACTAGCCATCTTCTCTTTTTGCAAAAGATGACAGACAGATTTAAACATTTGAAATATTTCAGATTTCTTACGTAAGAATGAGACCCAAGTGTACCTAGAGAAATCATCAACAATGACCAGAATATATTTCTTGCCACAAATGGACAAGGTTTGAATGGGACCAACAAGGTTCATGTGAACAAGTTCTAGACATACTTTGGTTTGAATGTGTTTGACCTTCTTGTGTGACACTCTAACTTGTTTGCCCAGTTGACATCCTTCACAAACATGTTGATCAGTTTGTCAAGCTTTGGCAGACCACTCACTAACTCTCTTTTGGACAATTTGTGCAAGTCTTTAAAGTTCACGTGTCCAAGTCTTTGATGCCACAAGACATTAGTTTCATTCACTAACTTATTGCAAACCACATCTTTGGCATCATCACTTCCATCGATGCAATAGCAATTGTATCTTGATCTTGTCACACTTACAATCTCATTACCTTCTTTTCGAACAATTTTGCAGCAATGCGTGGAAAATCTAACTCCTACCACTCCATCATCACACAACTGACTCACACTAATGAGATTGGATGTGTGACCCTCAACAAATCTAACATTCTTAAGCTCGAGTAGACCAGGGATGCACACATTGCCTTTTCCCACTACTTGAGACTTGTGACCTCTCCCAAAAGACACAGTGTCTCCATCAAAAGGACCGAGGGATGAGAAAACACTCTTATCACCAGACATATGTTTGGAGCAGCCACTATCAATGTACCATGAGTTGGTATTTGAAGCAGCAAAGGCATTTAGTACAATAAGACTTTTGGTTTGACCTTTTGCAATCCAAGTAGATTTAGGCACAGTGGGTGAGTTCATTTTAAGAGAGACAAGTTTGGCAATCTTAGTTACTTCATTTAGCAAATGATCAACCTGATCTTGTAAAGATCTGGAATTCCTTTTAGATTTGGAATACAATTTTCTGGTCTAATATCTTTTGTTCATATGACATACTGGCCAAATATGACCAGTTAACCCACACCTGTGACAAGTTGGAACAAACTTTGGTTTCTTGACTACCAGCTGTACAACAAGAGGTGCAATGGGTGGAATAGTAGATTTGACAAACTTAGTGGTAGAACTATAAGCACAAGAATCAAAATGATTAAATCCAAAACCACATTTGTCCCCATGAAATGTTCCCATATTCAACATTTTGTCAATTTTTGAGGCACCAATGGTCATAGATATAATCTTACTTTTTGCCTCATTCAATTCACTTAAGAGTTGTTTGTTTGACTTGAGGAAACCAATGTTGCTTTCCTTGAGAACATTTACTTGATTTTCTAGATTTCTCCTAATTGACAGAAGCTCAACAATTTCATTCTCTAGGGACTTAAATTTGTCCCTCAACTCCTTTTTGGTTTCTTTTAAAATGAGAACTTCATGTTGGAGTTCATGGTTATTAGCCTCAAGTTTGAGATTTTCCTCTTTTAAGGAAAAAGTCTCTTTGAACAAGCAATTATATTTTCTACCTAAAGACTCGTATGACTGGTCATCTGAATAAGAAGTAGAATCATTAGACAACAGTTGTACATATGCAACGATGGGAATTTGTTGTGTTCACCCGTTTTGATTTAGTCCTGTGATGGTAGGGTAAAGTTTCCCATTGGCTTGACAACCATTGGTGGTCAACAAGTCAATTTTCTTTTGTATGTGAGCGTGCCACTGCTAGCAGTTTAAAATCCTAGCAGACTTCTAAAAAGTAGATAACTTGCGCCCAAGTGACTGATCGTAAACAATCAATTGTGAATTTGGGTGAGGAATATCTCTCAAGTAAGTTCTTTTCTTGCCTTAGACTACTGAGGAATTCATAATTTTTCACAGTACAAAACTGGTAGTTCTGGCTAGAATTGATAAAAATAAAAAGACAAACTGTCTAGGCAGAACTGCCTATTATAGGACTCAAGAGAGAAATGGCAACTCCCAAAAAGACAACAGAACGTTGGACTTCGATTTCTGCCTGGGTAGCTGCCTCTAAACTAGGCTGGACTGGATACGTCTATGTTGGATTGAATCGTCAACACATTCAACTAATGAGTTTCAGTTGGAAATCGATACCAACGTTTGAGTTTGGCAGAGCTTCAATTTATTTCGAACCATGGAAGGCTTGTTAAACGGGCAGAATTAAGGCCTCTTTAGTCTAAAGAGGACATAAGTGGCTGGATTGATGGTTACTGAGCTGGAACTGTGCTATGGTACCTGTTCTGCTTGACTAAGGCTTTCTGTAAATTTGCTGAGGTTTTCACATTGTAAAAACCCGAACTCTGCTTGACTTGGCTTGTGTTGAACCAAATTTGTAACGAGAGAAGACTCATTTTGTAAAACTGTTTCTTTGAGCTGAACTAAAATCAGAGATTTGAATTCTAGCTGATTTGTTTCTTGTGGATCAAAGAGCTTTGGTTGCTTTAGTGTCTGAAAGCTTTTGAGATCAGTTGATCTTTTTGGATTTGTCAGTTGTGACTTTGAGAGTTTTTGTCTTGATTGATTTTTTGGCTGTCTTTTGATCTGTTCACCTCCTCTCATATTTATAGGAAATGCTAGAGTGGGGTTTCTAATATTTAATAATGGGCTGCAGATCTTTCAAAAGATCTTCCTTTCTCAATGCCATAAAAGAGGGAAGTTTATTTATTTTGGCAGAGTAGAACTATCAACAATCAACTTTCATGGTGGTCTTTTCCTTGCTTTTTCTGAAAGAAAACCAACTCTCTTTTGTTCCTTGTTTGTTCTTTATAAAAAAGAATACAGTCTGTGATGATAGTCAGTTTGCTTTTTCTGGTGAGCAACCTCCTTGCTCCCTACTTATCTCTTGAAAACGTAGCCTGCTTATCTCTTTAAAAGGTAACTTGCTTTGGTGCAGAGCTTCTCTATATATGAAAAGGGGATTTGATTCGTTTCTTGGCTGCAAAAAATGGAGAAGTCCTCCTGTAAGACCTGCCTTCATTAACTCCCTATCACCTCCTCTGTGATAGTTGAAAATTTTGACCTTTTCCAAGGTCAGAAAGTCACATGGGATTTCTTGAGAGAAACCTATTTTTAGAAAGATCTGCTAACTTGCTTTTTCCTTGGGTAGAGTGAGATTTTTTTTTTTTTTTTTCTAAAAATGGCCAATAATGGTATTTTATATTTTTAGACTAGGGCTATATTCACAATCTGCTAAAAAGGCCCGGGCTTTATTTAGCTTCTTGGTTTGATTTCTAATTCCCAGAGGATGATGAATCCCCTTGAGACACATCACTTTAACTCTCACTCCAGCTCACTTTCATGGCTTTGTCCTTTCCTTTGGAGTATTTTTTCTGGTTGTTTGCACAATCGACAACATAATGCCCAATGCCTCCACATGTGAAGCATTTGACAGATTTTCTAAAATCTTTAGTGAATGATTTGACATCCTTGTTCCGTTCATTAAACCGATTAGTTGATGGTCTAAACTTTCTCTCACTACCAGAGCTCTCCTCTCTAGCAAACTTCCCCTTATTCTTGAGAATTCTTCTAAATTTTTTGACAAACAAGGCCATCTCATCCTTGAAAGCTAAGGATTTTTCTCCACCCTTAATTGGGGAATCATTGACTTCTTGAAGTGCAACACTCTTTGATTTTTTAGTGACATTTTCTTCCATATTCAACTCCATCTCATAGGTTTTCAGTTTGCCTATATGTTTGCTAAGTTTAATTTCATTCAAATTTTGGACTTCCATGATTGCGGGTTTCTTTGCTCTAAATCTAGAAGGAAGAACACGTAGAATCTTCTGAACAACAAGAAGTTCATCAATAGGTTGACTAAGACTCATAGCTTCATTTGTGATCATCTCAACTCTTCCATAGAAATCAGAGATAGACTCAGTTTCAGACATCTTAAGTTCTTCAAATTGTGCAAGCACCATTTGAAGTTTAAGTATTCAAACTTGGTCATCCCCTTCATGAACAACCCTTAGTTTGTCCCAAGCCTATTTAGCCTTAGGAATGTGTTGGAGGTGTGAAAACTGTTGCTAGATAGGGCAGTAACTAAGATTCTGCTTCAGTCCATTCCGACCTAGGTTTGGGATTTAAATGATATTCAAGTAAGACACAACAAACTTCACATACTTTAGACTTTGACTAGATACTCTTATGACTAGTCAACTATCATAGATGAATTACCACAACCAAGAACATACACAGAGCATACCAAGATGTACCTGCAAGCCTAGACAATTACTAGTGACAACCTAGGCACTCAGAAGGACCCGTCAATCTAGGCATCCCTTGTGCTAGCAACAACTATGGTGAAAGTGTGTGAAGACATCGTAATCAAGTAAACACCAAACAGCAGGAAATGATGACTAGTCAACCGCAAGAACACAAACCTAGAAATACATGAACATCATGCGATGACTAGTCAACTATCAAGAACACAAACCCAGAAAATTACAGAGATGCAAACCAGAAATTGTTCACCCAGAAACCCACCATTGGGAAAAACTGGGGATCATCAACCGACCAGGCAATCCACTAAGCAAAAAGATTCTTACAAAGAAACACTAGCAAGCTCAAGAAATCATAGGTGTATCTAGGAAGATGAGCTTTACCTCATTTGTGCAATCTTCTTCTTCAGCTTAGCAAAACCAGCAGCTTAGGTCTTCATGGCAATGGCAGCTCCTTCTTCAGCTCTTTCATCCCATGGCACCAGTTGGCTAGCTTCAACTCAAACAAAAATGAAATTTGGATTCAAAGGGAGAATGACCAATTTCTTCAAGAAACCATACTCCTGAAGAAATCAATTTTGAATCTGACCTAGATATATATGAGAGAATGTTTGATCTAGCAAGATGAGGTTTTCATATTTCAAATGTAGTTTTCAGAAAAAAAACAATTTGGAAAACTCAAAGATGAAAAATATGAAGGTTACTCTTGAGGAAGAAGAGAAAGTTTGCAAAGAAACTTTTCAAAACTTGCCTACCAAAGTGACAGCTGCCAAAGGAGGAATGCACTTGTTTTTACACCAAAATTCCTAGGTTAGAATCGTACAGAGCAGTAGAGAATTTCGCAGAATAGGACAAAATACAAAAGGGTAGGGTCCAGCTGGAAACAGTGAGCTAGAAATTCTAACAATACAAAAGTTGACTAGTCATACGAAAGAAAGATGACTAGTCATAATTTTCAGGAATTTAGTTAATGCACTGTAATGCAATGCAAAACTTACCTTTGTCAAACACATTGTTGTCCATCATAATGCAGCCATATAAGAACACCTAGAGATGTAATTCTTAATCTAAACTAGAGCTTGAGGAAATACAATAATTGTCCTATTACAAAATTGTCAAGGGAAGCCAAAAGAAAATTACAAAATCCTTACACTTACAAGTAGGTCAGTGAAGGGGCAATGGAACTTCTTATTCTTAGTTCAGCTTTAGACCTTAGTGAGTCTTTTAAATCATTTAACATTGATAAAATTTGCAGCCTTGCAGAGAGTTTTTATCATCAAGATTTCACTCCAAAAATAGTTACATATTTTGAGATGCCACTTGAAACTTTACGAGGTAGATGTACATCATCATCTTGTACTTCAAAAAGTGTCTACACTCTCTGAATTATGTCGGGGATTAGTTGAAACAAAAAGGTAAAAAACATATTGTAACCACAAAAAAAAAAAAGGTAAAAAAATATCATTTGATTGATAGGTTGATCCGTCTTGTGCTAACTCTCTTTGTTTCTACGACAACTACTGAACGAGCTTTTTCAGCTATGAAACTTGTTAAAACAACGCTTTGCAGCATGATGGAGAATGAGTTTCTAGCATATTCTATGGTTCTCTACATTGAAAAAGAACTTGCTAACAATATCAATTCAGATGTAATAACAAAAGATTTCAATTCTCTCAAGGATTGCAGGGCACAACTTCAATAAGTTACACTTTTAATTATGTTGTTGAACATATTATTTAATGCATACTTTGCGTGGTTTATACTTTTATTTGATTTACTATATGTTATTAGCATGGTTTATATGATTTAATGCAAAGTTTTATTTTAGTTAAAAAATTTAGCTAGCCCACCAATTGAAAAATTCATGATTCCGCCCTTGTTAGGTGACATGCATCTTACCGATTTGCCTTATCAAAAAATTTGTCACTTCAAGGGAGTTTGCAATGCACCAAAGTATAGTTGTGTGGGAGTTTGCAATGCAGTATATTATACCTATTGCTTTTTAAGTAGGCAACATATGAAATTTTTTCCTACTTGAATGCCTACTCCCTTGAAAGAGAAAAGAACTTATACGTGGAGATGTTCTAATCCAAAAGACTTAGCCAGCATAGAAACAAAGTCGAACAACGAAAATGTCAAAACATGACCCAAAACAAAACAGAAAGCCCAAATTCTAGCAAATTCTGGCATGAAGCAATGAAAGTGTGGTTGCCCCACATGCAAAAAAGCCCCAAATCAACCAACGCAAAACCCTAAAACTGAACATGCAAAAAAGCTAGAAATCCCCAAAAGAGCCCACTTCACACTGATGGAACCCAAAATCGCACCAAAGAGACTGCAACCACAAAGCCAACAACCAGCCCACAACCAACAAAGCCAACATAAACCAACATGAACGTAGGCGGTGCAATGTAAGCATCCTAGTCAAAACTCTACATACCTTTCGAGAAATACGGGAGCGTTTAGGGCGATTAGGTGTGAACATGGATTAATGTTGGAATGAGGGAGGAAAGAGAGAAACTGGGCCAGTGATGAGGTGTGCTGAGCAGGGAGAGATGGATGGGGAGTGGAGGGTACCTATGGATGCGTTCGTTTCCAAATGGTATCATGGGTAGTTAAGGCTATGATAATGAATACATATTCTCTCACCCTCTATTAATCAAATATAAATATTTCCTTAAGTAATATTAATTAATTAAATTTAGCACTCATTGATTCTATGAAGAGTACTTTTATTGAAAAATATATGAAAATGATACAAAAATTACATTGGTTAAACCATATTAATGATAAATTTGTCATTCACATATATAGTTCCAAGGGCATTGTTCATTCACGGGTCTTACTAATTTTTTTTTAATACAAGCGATAGTCTAAACTAAAGGGAAGATAGATTTCTCACACACACACACACACAACTAAGATGTCATGAGAATTCGAACATGAGACTTCTTGTTTGCAAATCAAGGCCCTTTTCTACTAGGTTAGACCCCGTTGACTTACTAACTTTAAAACTATTAGAGTGCAGCTACAATTTTAGAGGAACTAATTCTAGTTTATTGGTTATTTTTTTATTATATACATGTCACATGTTTGAGACTAGCAGGTTAAAGTTCTATCTGATTCTATAGTCTCTACGTAGGTATGTTATTTTGTTTTTTGATTTGAATTAATCTTGGTTTTTTAAATTTATGGTCAGTTCCTATTTGAATGTCACTGATTTTTTTTTTATTTTTTATTTTTTATAATAGAGGTGCACAATTTAGATTTTCACCCCAAATCCTAGAAAACTCAAGACCGGCTCTATTCCTCTCTATATATTAATGGAGATGGCATACAACGTAAAATGCGTAAATACATATATTTTGGAACACTGATATGTTGTGTATGCATGTTCTCTAATCGCCCTTTCACTACACAAAAAATGCGGGAACACATTTGAGTTGAGAATCACTTTGAATTGGGCAAATTATAATTTATACATCCCCACCAACATGAGAAGCTCTTTTGAGACAGAAAACCTGTCTTCCATAAAAGAGCCACTAGATGTTAACAAAGTAATAATTTTACAGGAGCTAATAATATCATACTATATATGCAAAAAGAAAGTATGTTTCATATATATACAAATTAAGGGCACCAGTAAAGAAGGCCTGGTGAAGGTAGATTGCAATTTTTGTGACTTTCTGATTGGCTGCTATTGAGGAGCTGTATCTAAACGAATTTCTCCTTCTTCCACAGGAACAAAACTCACTCGCTTCTGCAAATTCATATGTAATTCATGTAAGATATATTGTCTGCAACAATATGATGTAGTAAACTACTCATATAAAACCATAAAAAGTATGATTGTATCTGGAAAGAAAGAAAATGTATGAATGTAGCAGTCACAAATAACTATATTTGTCTCTGCTGATGGATTCCGTCAAAGAATTTTTCAATTTGCAGAAGTAGCACGTACGAGGAGCTCACAAATTCAATAATATTATGCCACGAGTATAAAATATAACATATGCATTTTAAAAAAATAGTTTGAATTTTAGATGGTAAATTTTAGGCAGAAAAGATCCAACAAGAATAATCGACTCCATGATGTAATGTACTGCTCTTTCCCCCATGGCTACTTTGCTTCCATGACATTGTATTTAATATTTATTTAGTAGAACAATCTGCAGACAAGTACTTTCCAAAAATGTCATAAAGCAAGAGACTACGTAGACAATTGTGACTGGTATTTGTTAACGATCGGGAATATATCAAATATTTGACCATTTTACCGGCCAATTAAAAAAAACATTTGACCATTTTTGTGGGAGGTTATGAGCATGTCGGTGCATTGTACAACTACCAAAACATTTGTGGTTGGCATAAATTGCCGAGTGAGATAGAATAATGCTATTTGGAGTGACCAACTTCTCCCTCTCCCGCCCCACCCCCAACCCCCTCTTGTTTTTTTTTGTTTTTGTTTTTTTTTTCCTGGGGATCCATGTTTCCCTTCCCCTTCTCATTGCAGGGCTCCTCCTAGTGTAAAGACCCCTCCTCTAGACGCCTTCACTACAATATTAGAGTCATCAAGTGTAGGATACCCTTAAAAGAGATCAAATATTTAAAAAAACTCTGAGTCACCTAACCATTTGTCTATAGCAACCCCAAAAGAGAAATTTCACGTACTTATCCACATGTGTACATTCCCATTTAATTACATTCTAAGGCTTTGATATAGAGGCTTATTTTTTTGTCATTCGCTAGGGAGGGGGAGGGGAAATATTATATTGGATTACCTCAAGATTGTCTCCTACGTGAATCGAATCCGAATGTACTTAAAGGGAGGAAAAGAGATTGACCCACTTTTCTAATGTGGTGCCACCCTATATACGACATAGAAACTTTTATTTAATAATCTATTATATATTTTACAATAAAGAAATTAGTAAAGCTCCATATCTCTCATAACGGCAGAGTTGACAAAAATAGAAAATTGTACAAGCCCTCATAAGTCAAATTTGAGTTCCATCTAATCTGAGTGTATTAAAAACTAATTAGGGTAGGAAGAAGGAACAATGCCATATATTCTTGTGACGTTTTCCATGTACTTGTTGAAGTATTATTGGTATTAAAGAATTGATGTGTGATTATAATGTTTCACTTGTTAATATCCTCCTCCTAAAGCTCATTCTATACAAAATTACTCTTAACTTTATCACCCCATCAAATTTGAGGATTAAAAATTTATAAAGCTTTTAGATGCCTATTCAGACAACACTTTATGAAAAAAAAAATTGGTATTTAGGAAGTGCTTCTAATTAAGCAGATTTTTAGTAAGTGCTTCTATTTAGCAAGTGCATCACGTGAATCGAGTGGTTTTCCCCACTAAAAAATAGAAAAAAGTAACTTAAATATCTTCTTTGTTTTTTTGTTGAAGGAAAGGAAGCAGACAAATGAGGAAAAAGATAATACCTCATGCCGCGGCTTGAGGTTCTCTTTGACTCTGATGCCACCGTGGCCGGCCGGTTTCCGCTGCCGCAAAACACCTTGTTCGCCCTCCTCCTCCGCCATGTCCGCTTCCACCTTCCCACCATTATTAGCCATATAAAGCTCTATAATCCTCTCAGCAATTTCCGCATCATCATTGCTCTCTTCAACCAATTTTACCATTTGAGCCCTCGGCACCCTAACCTTCATCCTAACCGGACCTTCCGAGCCGGCCGACGCGGCTCGGACACTCGTAAGGTCCGAAACTGACCTTCGAGACAGCATCAGGCACTCAAGCCTGTCCTTGGCACTCACTTGAATGCCAGAACGCACTCTTCTCGGCACTTGTTTCTCTTCCTCTGGAAACTTTGGCAGTTGTACTAGGAAGTATATTTTCTTGGGCCTTAGGTCTTGTTGCGGTTCCAATGGCTTTGCTCTCACACCAAAGTGCTTTACAGCTTCTGAGTTCAAAAGCACATGGCCTGGATAGTCCTTCACCACATCCCTTGCTCTTATTGGGGTTTTGACCTTGAAGGTTTCCCCACTGATCTTCATCACCTTTGCTTTGTTTCTTCCTCCAATTGTGTTCCCCATGTTATTAGTTTGAGATATCTCTTAATGTAAGATAAGATTAATTCTTTATATATATATGTGTGTGTGTGTGTGTGTGTTAAGTTAAATTATGGTGTGAAAATGGGGAATTAAATGAGATTCCTCTATTGGGTTTGTGTGG
>NC_034011.1:17620936-17741441 GCF_000346465.2 Prunus persica | reverse complement strand
TCCATAACGACAAAACTTTTTTTGCCAATTGAAAGTCATCATGGTATTTGATTATTAGGCCAGCCATGTTTTCTGCTTTTGGAGATGCCCATTGAGAAAAGTGGTGGCTATCTTTTCATCTTTTATATTAATATATGTTCATATTTCATGTCTTTCTTTTCGAGATGAAGTTTGGGCTTTCCTATTTTTTCAGGACAACGTTTTTCACTGGGGAACATTTGAAACGGATAAGATATGTTGAATGGGAGCCGACTCCATCGATCCGCTTGCATCAGGTGCCTCTGTTCATATTTGACTTCGCTACAGTTTGACCAAGTTTGTAAAATTGTAATCAAGGGAAGAATATTTGATTACTGGATGATTTTCTCTTTACAATGTTAGAGTATTTATATACAGGTTTTTCTACAATTAAGAGACTAATAAGGCCTTATTTGGTGGACTGGACTAGGGTCCCGTTTGGGATTACTTTTTTTCGCTAAAAACCTGCTTCACTTTAAAGTTAAGTAGTTTAAGGTGTTTGGTAAAAATAAAATATCTCAATTATTTTAAAAGCAGTGGCCTTTTGACAACAGCTTTTAAAAACAGGCTCTGGGTTATTTTTCAAAGCTGCTTTCAAAAGAAGCTGAGATAAATCTTTAATGAATTTTTTTAATTCCCAAAATATCATCATTCATGTTAAAAAATGACTTCACCTCCACTTTCACATCCAACTCCACCACTTGCACCACCACATTCACTACCTCCATAACCACCGCCGCCATCACCACCACCACCATCACTATATCCTCCTCATCCTCATCCTCTGCCACTACCACCACCACCACCAACACTCCTCACCACTCCACCTCCACCTCCACCACCACCACCACCACCTCCACAGCCAACACCCGCTACCACCTCCATGCCTGCCACTGCCGCCACCACCACCACCAACTCCACTTTCATCACCACCACCACCTCCACTCCATCACCACCACTACCACCATATGATTAGTACATAACACTTTCAACATCATGTTTATTTTAGTCATTATTCACAGTTACAACAATTTTATATTAAAATTTATCAAACGGTTTTGACACTGCTCTTTGTACTAACAGCACTTTAAAAATATTGTTTACCAAACATGAAGCTATTTTACTTTACAGCTAATTATTTTCAAAGTACAAAAGAAGCAACTTTTTTTAAAAGTGACAGCAATCCCAAACTAGGCCGAGATCGGATATTCTCAATTAAAATGGACATGGGTCCTAGCCATTGTTTGGTGAGTTTAAGTGTCTTGGACTGGACAATATTGCACACGATCTGTTAACACGACACGAATTCGTACGAAATTATCAGTATTTGGGTTGAGCTTCATGGGTCGAGTTGAAAATGGTTGAACTCGTTAGCCACCCGTTAAGGTAACGAGTTGAGTCGGGTCAATTCGCGAATATTCACATCCGCCCATTAAGGAGGGTAATTTGGTAGTTTTGTTAAATGTATTTTTAAAAAATATCACAAGTCTCCTCCAACACCATTCCTCTTTTTTTGGTTCTTATCCTTCTCTCTCCATCTCTCCCTCCCTCTCTCTTTATTTTATTTTATTTTTTATATTCCTTTTCCATCTTTCCCCTTCCTTTCTCCGTTTACTGTCTCTCACCTCCCACTCTCTCTTATCTTCTTCTTCTTTTCTCCGTCTCTTTTTTATTTTTCCTTTTCTTCTTCTTCTTTCTGCCATTCTCCATCTCTCCTTTATTTTCTTCTCTTCTTATTCATCTCTTCCTCTCTATCTTTTTTGTATAATAAATAATCTAATATAATCTAATGAACCATTTTTTTCTCTTCTTGTGACCCCCCACTATCTCTTCTTCTTCTCTCCACCTTTTTTTTTTATATCTTTTCTTCTTCCTCTTTCTGTCATTCTCCATCTCTCCTTTTTTTCTTTTCTTCTCTTCTTATCTGCATCTCTCATCTCTTCCTCTCTGTCTTTTTTTTATATATAAATAATCTAATCTAATCAACCATTTTTTCTCTTCTTGTTTTTCTTTATGTAAGTTTTCTGGATGTTGTTTATGAGATGGAAATTTAGGGAAAAAGGACAGAGAGAGTGGTTGTTGGCTGTGTTTTTTTTTTTTTTTTGGTTTATTCTTAACGGGTCGTGTCAGATCATTTGCGAATTGTAACAGGTCGTATTTGGGTCTGGTATTTTTCACCTGTTAAATTAAGGGGTTGTGTCGTGTCAAACGGGTTGACATGAACATGACCCAAAATCCGTTTGCCAGGTCTAGGATCCATGTCCCAAATAACTAGGGCTCTAGAACCCAAGCCCATATATGGGTTTAGAATCTGAGGCTTTTCCAAGCAAGCCTCTTCTCTCTTCTCTTGGCGAGACCGAGCACGCCTCTTCTCTCAGCGAGACCAAACAAGCCTCTTCTAAAGTTCTTCTCCTCTCTCTTCCCCTCCCTCCTTGCTCTTCTCCTCTCTCTTCCCCTCTGCCCTCTCTATTCTCCTTTCTCTTCCCCTCTCCCCTCTCTATTCTCCTCTTCTCTGATAATTTGAAAGAACTCCTTTTTCGATTTTGTTGTTAGATATTGAGATGTGTTGATGATGTTGAGTGCTTTGTTTTTTTTTTCTTCTTTTGCGTTTGATTTCTTTTGATTGAAGATCTTTTCGGGTCTGTTTTCCCTTTTCATTGAAGATTTTTTCAGATCTGGTATTGGGGTTCCATAATTTGCATAATTCCTTCTTCTTTTTTCTTCTAAGTGTTGTTCTTTAGTTTGTGTTTTATTGAATTTGAAAGTTATTCCATTGATTTTTTTTTCGTCTTTTGTTCCAAATTACAATTTGTATTTGGCTAACTAAAATTTATTTCTCTCTTGTAATTATCTTCTTGTAAAGTTTAAATAATAGAAAAAGTGTTTTGATTTTTTATTTTATTTTAAAAAGAGATGATTTTATTTGATAAAGAGATGATTTTGAGCTTATAAAGAAAGATACTGGAAAAGAGTTGGAATATTGTTAATAAAAAAATTAAAATAAAATTTTGATTTATTAAAAAAGATAAGTGAGTTCCAGTCTGTTGTGTGCAAGAATGAGTAGGACATGACTCAAAACTTAGCCAGTCCAAGCCAGCCCAGTCCAATGCTTCAAGGCCTATCCTAACGATTCCAAGTCAACCCACCAAACGGGGCCAAAAGGAAAGCAAATCATGTACAATCAATTAAATATAATTTGGTTAATCATTCAATCCCTAATGTATTGGGATTTAATTGACTTCTCAACACTCCCCCTCAAGTGGGAGAGTGAATATTGTGAATTCCCAACTCGCACACAGTAGTCAAAAAATCTTCTTTGCCCAAGGCCTTTGTAAACACGTCTGCTACTTGCTATTGAGATGAAATATATCTTGTAATTATTGTTTGATAAATGCATTATTTCCTATATTTTTATACCTCTTATATTTGGTTTTTGTAGGAGAAGTTAATTAAAAAGAGCATTATTACCTTACTTTTCTTATTTTCAGCTATTCTACGCTCTTGAAAGGATTTCGACTAAAAATCGACTTTTAGAATGAATTTTAGAGCAAGGCCAATTGGAGAAGAAACTAAGGCATTGAAGATCATTGTATCAAAGTTTCATAATTTTATACCAAGCCAAATGCTGTAGACTTGCAAGTCAAGACAGTCTAAGTTGAAATCCCATCAGAACTGCACTGCTCTGGAAGATTGAAGATTTGAAGACCTTTCTGATTTTTTCTAGAGGTATGTGATTTATGCTTGGAAAGCTTAGAGATCAAGCTACAGTTCTCATATTTTCCCAGAATTTTCTAGGAAGTGAAACTACCCCAAAAAGTGTGTGAAGTTGGCTGACGTGTTTTCAAGTCAAAGAATGATTGTTTCCTAGTTTGTTTCCTTAATTATTTGGGATTTTGTTTTGCTTTAGGAGATTTTTTCTAGCCCTTATTGGAGTAGGGTTTAGTTGTTTTAAACTATATAAGGTCACCCTAAGCTCTCTCTCTGGACCATCTTGATACCATATATTTTTTCACCATATTTCAATACACCCACAAATATATTAGAAAGAGAGCCAAGAGTTGCTGCCGCGGTGCTTTTGGAGCTTACGAAGGTGTTGCTGTGGAGAATCGAAAGATCAAATCCATCTGCAAAATATGTTTTATGACAAGAATTCTTTTGTTTTTCTTTTCTTTTGTCATGAACTAATTTTCCTTGCTAGGGCTACGATGTAGCCTAACCATGAATACTTAATTTTTATAGTTATATTAATTTCTTATTACTATTTCATGTTGAGTATTTGTTACTATTCTTAATGCTTTGAATATCTGTCCAATATTTAATTGTTTTGATGATCCAAGCGGAGACCGAGAGGAGATGTTTGATGTTTGCTTCTCGTAACAAATATCATGTCTTCAATGAGTGCCCTATAGGGACTAACATGACTCATGCAGTTTTTTTGCATGTTCTCATAGAACTAAATGGGTTCTTGATTTTTCTAAATCCGTTGCTCGAGAGAAAGAATGGGTTGTTCATTATTTGAGTTGGAGAGGGGATATCGAATGAATTATGAGAAATCAACTGTCAACATGGGTAGTAATTATGGTTATTTGGCTATAAGAATGAAGTGGAATTGGTTATGGTGAAATCGGATGCTCTAGTGTCTCATCAAATTTTCCACCGTTAATTAAATTACTATTTTTCATATTTGTTTTAACTTAGTTTAATAAATCAATCACTCTCATTAATCAATTGTTCAAATAAACTTATGAATTAATTATAATTGGTACTAAAAGGAAATTACAGGCTTCATGGGAACGACATTTCACTTATCTCTATATTACTTGTGTGGATTATGCGCTTGCAATAATTTCACAACACTGTTCCATCCAAGTTTTGATCCCTAATAAAATGACAATCCATTTCAATGTGTCTAGTTCTGTCATGGAACACTAGATTGGCGGATATGTGCAACACAACTTGGTTGTCACAGTGTAAAATAGCTAGTCCTGGGTCTGGGAGTTGCAGGTCTTGCAATATATAACGCAACCAAGCAATTTCACAGCAAGCACCTATCATTGCTTGATATTCAGCCTCTGCTGAAGAAAGAGATACTGTTTTTTTGTCTTTTTGTTCTCCGTGAGATCAAAGAATTGCCAAGGAACACGCAAGAGCCACTTGTTGACCTCTGTGTTGTTGGACATCCCACCCAATCTGAATCACAGTATGCCATCAACTTCATCTCATTTCCAGCAAGAAAAAAATGTCCTTGTCCTGGGGTACTGTATAGATACCTTAAAAACTGTCATGATGACATCTAAGTGTGGATTGCGAGGCTCATGCATAAATATATTGAGTATATGTATTGAATACATAATATCAGGTTTTGTTATGGTGAGATAAATTAAGCGTCCCACCAACCTTATATACTTTGCTGGATCATGAAGTATCTCTCTTGTATCAAAAGAAATTTTGGAATGTCCAATGCATATTTCCTTTGACAAATAGAAATACCTTTCCTCGAACGTGAGACCTCAATGCCCAAAATAGAGTTAAGATCATCAAGGTCTTTGATCTTAAAACAAGTATTAAGTAATCGCTTGAGAGCATTAATGGTAGACAAATTATTTAATGTAATCATGATGTCATCGACGTAGATCAAAAGGGTGGTGAATGACTTGCCATTTTTGCAAGTAAAAAGCGAATAATCAACTTTGGACTGAGTAAAACCAGCAACTTGTATAGCTTTAGTGAACACACTATGCCAAATTTCACTTTCAGCAACACTACATAGGCATCGGAAAAACAAAAAATTGATGCTATTAGCACATTAGGCATCGATTTTATAAATAATGATACTATACAGGTACAAAGACATCAATACGAATTTTGGTTTTTTATGACGATGCCTTTGATTCCCCTTTAGCATAATCTCTCATAATCACAAATGCCTAAAAGGTAGTCAACGCCAGTCCAAAAGTTTTCACGCTCTCTCTCTCTCAAACTCTCGCACTGGATTCCATCTTCCTCTCAATTTTTTCAATCCCTCTCAAACTCTCGCCCTAACTTCCGTATCCGTCTCACTTTTTTCAGTTCCCTCTTCCTCTTTTTTTTTTTTTCAGTCCCTCTCAAACTCTCTCTTTCTTCTCTCTCCTCCATCATTGTCTTTTTCTCTCTCAGACTCTCCGACCAAGGCCGGCGCTTCGGCCAGGGCTAAAGCCCAGCCACCCTTGCCCTCCCTGAGTCGCGACGAGCTTCGAAAGGTTCAAGAGGTTTTTGACTTTCAGTCACTATTTTCGGCGACTCCAGCCACTGTTTTCGTCAAGTGAGGTATGGATATCCATCTCCTCATCACTCTCTAGCTATTAGTGTAATTAGTTTGGGTTAATTTCTAAGTTTTCAAGTTTGATTTTATACACCTATAGACGCTCATACGATTCTTAAGTCGACGATTGTGAGTGATTTCATCTATCAGTAAAGCATTTCCCTTTGCCCCAAAATTTAGGTTTTTCATCACTCTACACCTCCTATAAAAGAGGCTACTTTGTAAGCTTTTAAAACTAGAGTTAACAAAAGAAAAAAAAGGCATTGTGAATTCCTGTTCGTATTATCTGTATATTCTTATTATAGTTTTTCATGATGATGCATGAGAAACCTTCAAATTTTAGTAGAGTCTTTCTAGTTTCTCTACTGGACACCTTTGGTGAGATGCCAAAAGCCAATTTGAGTCCGAATCTCGTTTTTCTTCCTATATGTTCTTGTTGTTCTGCATCATATTAACATTTATCTTTGGCAGTATGAAGAACATGGGGAAGAGTTTGTGGACATGTTGGATGGCATGTTATCCTTTGTCCTCCTTGACATGAGAGACAACAGTTATATTGCTGCTTGAGATGCAATTGGTATCACCCCACTTTACATGGACTGGGTGTCACGCCCCGGACCTGGGGGTCGGTGGAAACCCCGTGTCCGGTACGTGAGAAAAAAAAAAGTAAAAATAAAAATAAAAAGAAGCCAAAATATAACTTCTCTTATAAAAATAGACCCAAAATCTTACAACTTTACAAGAAATAAATAAAGTTTTATCACTCTCATCTAATTCAGCCTCAACCGGTTTAGTCCTTGTCTTACCCACTAATTCATCTAAAAAATTAAACAGGTTGAGGGATGTAACCAACCACGTGACCCTTAGTTTCAAAATATGAGAAACTCTTGGAGCTTGGTTTGAGTGATAATATATGAAGATAGGTAGATGAAAGGACCCTCCCCGAATTTTTTGAAACCCGAGGTGAACCCTTTGGAATTCCTGACATCACCCCGATGCCAGGCCCACTTACTAAAGATCGAGACTTCCTGCCGAAATTTCGGCAGAGTCTCCCCTATAAATTGGACATTTCCCAAAAACGTCAACCTGCATTAAAACGCATTTAATATTCACAACTGGCAGCATGCACAATATAATTTCATGCAATCCACATAAATGGCCTTCGGCCTTCCAATAATTCTCAACCAACTGCCAAACCCGCTAACCTAACAATTCAAATATAAATTATGACCAAAATGCCCTTAAATATTTACATAATTTAAATAAGGGTTAAATTTGGAGTCGGGGTGTTACAATCTACCCCCCTTATAAAAATTTCGTCCTCGAAATTTTCTACCTGTCACTCGAAAGGTTATGAGCATTGGGCCCGCATCTACCACTCGGGTTTCCCCCAGCTCTTCCTTGGAAAGCTAAACGCTTCCATTTGTGATTTGATTCTCTTCTAGCTTTCCTAGCAAAAGAAGATCCTCATTCTTTGACTTCTTGATATTTTCCTTCTTTCCCTAGAATCGATAAGCAGCATTGCCAACACGATTCCTTGAGAGGAATGTCAGAAAGGATCATTTTTACCGAATTGTAAGCATCGTCTATCTCTCTCTACCATGATCCATTTCTGGTTCCAATGAAAGATCTCTACTCAAACGTGCTCACGTGAGATGAGACCCCAAAGTACTCTCTCCATCTCCATAGGTAGGATTACTCAATCCATCTGGGTCTCATTCTTGGATTTGACCACAGTATTCCCACCACACACGAGCCTCTTTCTGTAAGAGAATTAAGGCTATCTTAATCCTTTCCACACTTGTGATTTCGATTATTCTAACGTCACCTTTCAGATCTTGGATCCCTTAATCCAATGTCAGGGAGTTGCTCGCCCTAGAGAAAGGTTGTGCTCTTAGTATCTTCGACTCGGTGCTCTAGGCACACAGTCGAAAATTAGTAACATGTTCAGGCAATAGAGGATCCCTAGAAGCAGGTTGATCAACTCCCTATCCTCCCGCTTATGCGGACTCATGAACAACTTTGTCATAGGAACATCCAACTGTACCATAAGTACAAGTGTTATCCTATGCAAAACCTTCGGCTTCTATTCGTAATCTTCCGGAACTCCTAAAACAACCACTGTCTGTGGTAAAGCTCCAGCCCTTCTTATGCTCCGGCGGTCTATGTATCTTTCCTTTGTGAAATAATTTGACTTTTGCGACGTCCTCAACGTCGCAAATGTGCCATTCCGAGATGGAACCCATTTTTGATCCCCACAATTAAGGATGCACATAAAGTGCAGGGTCCACAGAAAATTGAACCTAGAGCTCTGATACCAACTGAAAGGACCCGCCCCGAATTTTTCGAAACCCGAGGCGAACCCTTTAGAATTACTTTTGGGTAAGTAATTATCTTCAAAATTTGAGAACTTATAAACTAAGTGTTGTCTTTTCATATTCATGTAACTTGAATTTAAAAATCATCACGTTGTGTGCCTTAAACTTTTTAGATGTTGTATCCACTGTAATTTTATTTATCCACAAACTTATGTCTTCAGGAGGGCTTAGAAGGTGGTACAACCCGCCGTAGTTTTCATAATGGAATCTTTGAACTTATTGCTCTTTATGCATTTTTAGGGCATGCTTGGTCTATAAATTGTTTCGGGAGCCATGAATGTGAATTTTTAAGAGGACTTTCTTGAATGGAAAAAGGGTTGAAAACAATAAAATTTGCAGACTATAAATTGTTTCGGGAGCCATGAATGTGAATTTTTAAGAGGACTTTCTTGAATGGAAAAAGGGTTGAAAACAATAAAATTTGCATCTGCTATGTCTCTTTATATCTAAATGCAGACTGTAATTCTTCCTATTATGTTTTTCTTCATTTTGTTCTCACTTGATATGCTGAGGTCTGGTTGCATATGGTTCACCATTGACTCTTTTCTTACTCTTAACAAAAAAATTGATTCTTGCTTATGAATTCTGGTTTTGCAAATTTTCAATCTCTGTATCATAAGACAATAATATATATTTGCACTTATGGTACATGGCTTATTTCTTTAAGAGTTTAATTTCATCTATAAGAAAATAATACACTTGAAATCTTTTATTTATCTGAACGTCAATTCAATTTGCAGGAAATTCAAAATAGGATATTTCTGTGTGGTACATGGCTTACTCTCTACCCTATCACATGATCATTTAATTCCTAGTTGAAATATGAAGTGAGATCCATTTAATGACTTGCTGTTATCTAATTAGATTGGTTGACAAATTAGATTTTCTTGTTCACCAATATGATTTGGTAAATTTGTATATTGGTCAATTTGAAGTGACAACATATCTTTTGCAAATTTAGTACCTTGCACTTTTTAAGCTTATGTTTATATAGAGCTTATGTTTAGTACCTTGCACTTTGTACTTTCTGAGAAGGTATCCAAACGAAATGAATGTATGAAATAATCTCATATGAAACAAAGAGAACTCCATTAATGTGAATTTGAAACTCATAGTCTCAAACTCAATTTCATTTTCCGAAATTCTGAGAACTCAATTCATGTCCACAATTTCATCAATTTCATTCAATATTTGTTTTCCAAAAGGTTATGACTGAGAAGAACATGGAAAAACAAAATGTAAAAATTTATTGTTAGATGCATTTCAGTTTCTTTGTGGTCACCTAAAATTTGTTTCCTCTACAAAAAAAAAAAAAAAGAAAGAAAAAAAGAAAAGAAAAAACTATGGATGCAAGGTTTATTTGTGGGGCATGAGTTTTTGCAAGTAGACCATGTAATTTTGCCTAGACAAATATAAGTGTTAATTGTTTCTTACTCAATTAAAGTAAAAAAAAAAAAAAAAACTAAAAATAGAGTGTAAGTTGAAAAATTAAGTATAAATAAAAAGAAATAATATAAAAGTAAAATAAAAAGAAATTAATGTAGAATAAAGGTAAAATAGGAAAGAAAAAGAACAAAATAAATTAAAAAATATTTATTTAAAAAAAAGTATACGTAAAGAAATGAGAAGTGGAAAAATCAACTCCCTATAAAAAAAAACACCCCAGACTTTCTCCTATTCTAAATCAGCCATGCAGTGCTCTGGCTTGGCGTCAAAGCCCTCTTACAGCATAGTGACATTGATGTGGCAAAAATGTCCTTGGTGGGCCGAAAGGGTGGCTACACATGTAAATTCGACTTTTATGTGAGCTGAGAGGCAACGTGTGGACCTTTGACTTTATGGATTATTTATGAACCATTATAATTAGATTATGTGGGAATTAATTGTGTCCTTGAGGCTTGACGAGCTGTTGAGAACTTTAGGCAGCGATATTTGTGCTTACAGATCGATCTAACTCTCCTTTGCCCATAAAACTTGTGCATGCAGTTTGCTACATTTAAACGAATCCTTACCAGCTAACCAACCTAACGGCCTCACCTATCACATTACCTCAAGATTTTAACCCCAAAACCCCCTCCTCTCATTTCTATCATCCACATCTGCAATTTTCATTTTGATTTTTTCCGTCTTTCATCTTTGCCTTTTTATTTTGTTTTGTTTTTATTTATTTATAAAAGTGATATTGGGAGATGGGTTTTTTTCACACACACTGTCAAGGTGTCATGGGGTTCGAACCTGATACCATTGGTCTGCAAATCAAGGCTCTTTCCACTGGATTAGACACCGTTGGCTCATCTTTTATTTTTTAAATAAAGGGGAGAAAGCTATTCTTGATTATGAAATACAAAAATAGAATGCGCAATTATACAATTGATATATTATAAAAAATGCGATGTGAGCATCTAATTCAAAATTAATTGACAATGTGTGAAGAGGCTCAAGATCTTTTAAACTATTAAGTAAAGTTTACTATTAGGTAAAGCTTTAATTTTCCAATGTATGATTCACAATCACAACAATTAGTGTAGAAACCACAATTATGTTAAAATGATCAATTTACAATTAACTTTGCAATTTGTCTAGTCTCGTAATGATGCCTAGCTAATTAATAAAAGAATAAGGCCCTTGTTTGTTAAGGAGGACTAAATTGGACTAGACTAGACTAGCAAAATGCCCATATTTGATGTGCAATCAAGACATAATATATATGGATATTGTTGTATAGCTTGGAAGATGAGGGAGGACTATTCATAAGAAGTTGATTACTAAAACTTATCCCTCATAATACCACCAATTTCAAGGGGATTAGGGAAGGGGTAAGTTTTAGTCATCAACTTCTTATGAAGATAGTCTCAATTCTTCCTCCAAGTTAAGCACATGAAATATAGGCATTTTTTCTAATCTAGTCTATGCATGATATAATGCGCCAGAAGCATTAAAGAAAGAAGACGGATGAGTGGTGAAGGAGAAAAAAGAAAGGGATGAGAATGAGTGGGTGAGGGAGAGAGATCTCAATGTGCGATGCATGGGCCGATGAGAATGAGACGGAGCGAAAGTGACCGGACCAGAAAAAGGAGATTGTGGAGTGGGTTTTAGCCATTAATAGATTAATTGGATGGTAAGACTTTAGCTTCAAAATGCAGGAAACTGCACATGTTTAAAGGCACTGGAGGATCTAAATCTTGTCTTTGATCATGATGGCCTACTTTCCTTAACATTTAATCACGGCGGATAATTATGACTGTTATGCAATCAACAATTGTTTAGTTGCCATAGTATGTACTTCTAGGAGTTCATTTCATATGAAAGACTCTAGAGGGGACCCCATTAAGCTATAGTTCCCGGCCCCATTAACAACGGATCTCCATCTTTTAAGAGGGAGAAAAAAAATTGTATTGAGACCATCTCTCGATGAATTCAATGATCGGAACTGTATATTAATTATTGAGTCACCAGTCAAGGATTATCTTTTCAAAATATAATCAATCAAATCGGAATCCACTTGATCATTTAACTGTGAAGAAATAAATAGAATAACACAATATACTAATATGAGATTAATGAGATTGCTTTATTCTTCTTTTTAAATAAAAGCAATAATTTAAACTATAAGGGGGAGAGGGTTTCTTACACACACACTGTGCTAGACCCGTTTACGAGATTTATTTTTATTATCTTGATGCTAATTCATACAAATACAGTAAAAGA
Source organism: Prunus persica (assembly GCF_000346465.2). Classification (NCBI taxonomy): domain Eukaryota; kingdom Viridiplantae; phylum Streptophyta; class Magnoliopsida; order Rosales; family Rosaceae; genus Prunus; species Prunus persica. The sequence goes on along the minus strand of NC_034011.1, from coordinate 17,729,036 downwards.
GGGCTAACTATATATAGCTTTGCATGATATACAAATTAAGCATTAATGTAATGTACTACTATACAAAAACAGTATTGTGTAGCTTTTTATATATATATATATGGTTGACAGATTTTTTGTGCTTTATGACTGGAAACCAACAGCACCCTGATTTGGTGTTAAAGATGCTCTTCACCCCAATTCCTGTTTTGGAATTACCAAGTGTTCACATACCTAACTTTCACATGCTAAGAAATGTCCAAGATTAGTTCATAAATCTATAACTATATCATTAACTAAGGAAACAAATTATCATTTGAGAAAAATAAAAGGAAAAGAATAATTAAGCAACAAAAATATGTATGTTCAATTGCCCATCATGGTTTTAAAACTAAGAACTCCTATAAAAATAAGATATGTATATCATATAGCTTATTTGTCATTCAACATCAATTTTCCCCCTGCCTGAACACAAATTACAATCAACACACATTTCCCTTCCCATGCATATTCATTTCTTGGTGATCAACTGATTTTTGCAGTTCATCTCCAATTTGTATGCTACATCCAAGAATTTATATAGCCTAATGAGATTATCATACAATGGGATCAATATTCTAGCTGCCTTCATGATGAAGTGTTTGGCCCTTCGCTCCATGTTAATGCCTCCATTAGCCACAATTTTGCTAGCTATCTGTCAATACTAGCCAAAGTTCTTGATCAGCCAAACAATAATTCCCTTTTTAATTCCCTCCTTTTCCAATTCCTGGCCAAGATCAGCTAGTTAAGGATCAATTCATCTCCTTCTCCAAATTATATGTATTATCTAAAAAGAGCAAGAGTGGGTGAATGTTGAAGGTTGGTTTCGATTTCTCTCGCCATAGTGAAGGACCCTTTAATATTTTTTTGCATCTCTTCCCCAACTAGTAGTGGAGGATTAGGAAAAGCAATGGTGAGGTCGAGATTCAAGTCACGAGATGATGAACCAGAAGTTTCATCTTCAAGAACACTTGTAGCTTGTGAGGCCCTTTGATCAATTTCACGTGAAGACTTGATTGGTGCTTTAGTACATGCACTAATATTGCTCATTGATCCAGATGATGTTGCAGCAGCAGAAACACAGTCGTTTTGAGGATTCGGACGAGGAATGATCTGGTTTAGCCTATGGTTATTGGGATCAATGCCCATTTTAATTAGCTTCTTCCGGATGTGAGAATTCCAATAGTTCTTCACCTCGTTGTCCGTCCTCCCTGGCAACCTTCCAGCAATAAGCGACCACCTAACAGCCCATGCACGAAACTTTCACCATTAGCTATATAGTTGACCTTTATAATTACGCGCTAACACTTTTAACACATGTGAATATCTACGCCATATATGTAGGAAAATGTTCGCTTCTTATCAGACAGTCTGGTCAACATATGCATTTACTAAATATTTGACACGAGAAAGAGAGGAAGGAAAGATTGATGGTACATACCGGTTGCCAAGAAGGGCATGTAGTTTGATGATGAGGTCTTCTTCATCTTGCTCAAAGTTTCCACGTTTGATGTCTGGCCTTAGATAGTTTATCCATCTTAGCCTACAACTTTTGCCACAGCGGTGCAACCCTAATAATACAACATCACACAAATTATAAGTCATCAATAATTTGGAACATAAAAGAACACAAAGTAGACTATTATTTCTATATACAAACATAAAAATGCACACAACTCATGTTGTTCAGACCCAAAACACACCTGCAGCCTTGGGGAGAGATCGCCAACAGCCTTCCCCATGAGCTTTAATGTAATCAATGAGTTTTTGGTCTTCTTGTTTAGACCAAGCTCCTTTGTTTGTGCCTTCTTTTTCACAGCAAGGTTTTCTCATTTTCGCTCAGAGAGAGAGAGAGAGAGAGAGAGAGAGAGAGAGAGAGAGAGAGAGAGAGAGAGAAAGGCCCATGTAAAGGCAGAAGATGGGCGTAGATATAGTGCTCGAGAGCTGCTTCATGAAGAGAGAGGGGAGGTGAGAAATGAGAAGGTTGACTTGGACTGGTGGTTTTGGCTGTTTAGGTGGGTCTCACTCTTACAAAGTCATACGGGCTTGAAGAAGATAAGGTCGTGTGTGTGTGTGTGTGCCTTCTTTGTAGACTTTATAGTCAGTTGTTTACCGTTAAGTATATGTCATTTTCCATTCCACATGTTTTCTGGAATTCTGAATATTATTTCACTAAAACCCTAGTTCTTCATTAATTTGTTTTCATATTGTCATGGAAATTGTATACGTATAAATTATACTCTGTTCTGTTGTTCGTCTAGAAGAGCCATAAAGAAGATTCATCTGCAATGATATAGATGCATGATTGAACTTATAATTAAGGATATCCATGATTATTTTATTTATTAACATTATAAAGGAAAAAAGATACCCAACTTTTTTATTTCATCATTTGATCGGGATAATAATAAAATAGCTAAGAAATTGTTAATTCATTTGACTGAGAATTTTTCTTCATCATAATTTTTAAAAATAATTAAAAAATGAATGGTTTGTATCACGATATCACATTGTCGTGTAAGCCCAAAAATATGACTCATAATATCCTTATTATACATTAATTCATACATACATAAAAAAGACGGATTCAAAAGTAAGAGCCTACGGGTCATAAGATCATCAAAGCATTTCATCAGAATGTTATGATGACCAAATGAGACTGTAAAGGGCTAGAGCATATCCACCATATTTGTATACAAAGAGCTCAGTGGCTTTTGGTCCTCATCATGATCATCATGATCGTAAAATGTAATATATAGTTCCAAGGCTGCTTTTGGCTTGATGACTCACAAAAAGTATCATCACTAGGGTTTCCAACCCAACAACATTTTGTTTGGTGCTGCTTTTTCTGGAATAAAATATATACTTGATGCGCATGCAGCTCCTTTCCTCTTATTACTTAGCGTTATCTGGCTGAATATCATCATAGACCTTGGTCTTTCGATCAATCCATCATCTAAATTGAATATTTATGGCTAAGTGATCCTAGTACTCACATTTGACCTAGTGCCCAGGTGGATTGGCCAATAGTGGGTCAAGAAATATTGAATGGTGATGTGGGCGGGGGTTTCCGAGGAATACAAATAACCTCTGAGTTTTTTCAGATTTGGCGAGCATCTAGAATAACTAGTGAATTACAACTCTATTGTACTGCAATTCGTGCATTGGTCTTTGCTGCCTCAATGCTAATTGGTTCTATTATCTATGTATATAAAGCAAAATGCAGAAAATGGTGAAACATTCAAAATACCATAAAATGCCCTTGGTTAATGCAAATATTAAGAATTGAAATTATTAATTAAATGAGGATAGTATAGTAAATTCACACTTTTCATATTAAAAAAAAATTAAAAAGAAAAATCAAATAATGGATCCAATTTTTATGGAACACAACTACCCATTATTTTTTTAATTCTAAAATAAATTTAAATTTAAAAAAATAATAAAAAAAAAGTCTCTTAATTAATATATGAAATGGTGTGTTATCGATAAATATAGTGGAATGGTATGATAATCAAATAACTAAGCAATTTATATTTATAACTGATATTTTTCAATGCCAATTTTCGAATAAAAACTTAGAAAGAAAACAACTTGAGTCATTGAATTATAATGTAAAATGAGTCTCGCAAATGTGTTCTTCAAATAGTATTATTTGACCAATCTTTCGACTGCTTTTCGAAAAAGAATCCCTTTAACAGAATCCTTTAAAGCAAGAAAAATGCACAAATGTGAACTTTATTTTATTGCTTTCAAGATCTTAGTAGGGATTTTATATGGTTAATGACTCAAGAAGAAGCGAAACCTCAGTTATGAACCCACGAAAGCCACAAAACCCTAAACTCGAAAATTAAACCTAAAGTAAAACCCCATAAGCCTTAGATGGTTTTTGTGTAAACAAAAGCCCTAAACCCGATAGTATTATTGCTATACACTTCCCAAAAAAATTTATCAATTTTTTTTTCCAACCAATGTTGCATTATCATATTGAGTTCTACAACGTGGTTTACTTTTGTTTTTTTGAGAAATTCTTGGATTGCATTCATAATTCATCTAAAAAATTCACTAGCCACAAAGGGCCATTACAATAACGGAGCAATCTAATATCAAAATTAAGACAATCTGATGTGCCTCCACTAACGATCACATATGATCGAAGAAACTCTGACATAGGCATCCCAACTAGAAACTCACAGTGGAAGTTCTAGAAGAACAGAGAGTTAGTTGTATTTGACTTGTAGGTTTGAAGACTTTGTCTGTCTTCATCATTTGTAGGCACAAATTCCCTGTTTCTTTTTGAATACGTAGAGTTTGCTATATCTATTTTTTTTTTATTAAATGAATTATGTTATTTCTCACTCCAGGTTTTCTATTATTTGGGTGAACTTAATGATTCAATTTCCTATACCCTTGGAGCTAGTTCCTTATTCGATGTGTCAGATGATTCTTATTATGCTCATACTTTTCTTGGTAATAAGAATGTTTTTGTGTAATAAGATTGGAGAACGAAAAGATTTTGGAGGTGGGTGGAGACGTGCAGAGAAGGAAGAAGAAGGAAAAAAAAACTTCTAGAGACGTTAAGTTTAGCCGTTAGTCAAGTTAGGTGTTTGTTTTCATTTTTAATTAGGAATAAATTAGGTTTTTATTTTAAGGATGAAGTACGGGTGGGCATCTCATTCCAATTATCCGTGTACCGACGGTTTGGTTTGATTTGGTTAAATAATTATTTTTTTAATTTTAATTATTCCGATCTGACCTGTATGGAAATGTTTAGTTTGGTTAACAGGTAACAATATTCCTAACCAGACGGAAACTCGTACCGATATGATATATACACTTACTTTATTATTTAAATGCAAAACAAGAAACCAAAGGTAAACACAATCAACCTTTTGTATCGCTCCTATATCACCTATATATCACTATTTTATCACTAGTGTATCGCTTTTTTATCACCCGGGTACTATAGCACTTTTAGGTCATAGAGGAATTTATGAACTTCCTATGTTTTCTAGTTTCGATCTTTGTCTCATTTTTTACCTTTAACTTTCCAATCGTTAATCCAAATCTTATGTTCTTTATATGGTTGGATTCAACATGAAAAACTAAAGAATCCAATGCGGACCAAATGTCAAAATCAGTTACATATTTGTACATAATTCAGTAAAAATAACACTCAAAGTTTCAAACAACAAACATAAACAAAAGGGGGGGTTTTGATGATTCAAATGACGTAATTCTAATGTTTAAAATGTAATTAAACTCTAATTTTAGTGGCTCAAGACACATGATCCTATGCATTCATTTGTGTTCCATTTTCTATTTTCATAATTTGTTTAATGGTGTAGGAGTAGATTCTCAAATGAAAGAGCAAGTGGTTCCCAGTACATTTTGAGTACATATTGAACGGTATAGTTGCTAAGTTATTTTATTTCATATTGGGATGAATTAGACCATTGGATTTTTATATTTTACAAGGATAATTTGGTGTTTTTGTTCAAGAACTTATGTAATGTGAAACAATTATAAATTTTATTTTTATTAATATGTTTTTATTATGGTACTATCGGCGTACCGAACCAATCCAAACTAAATGTTAGGTTAACCAATCTGAAGTTTACCGAAGTTCTTAGTTTAATTAACGAAAAAGAAAATGGTCTATCGAAGTCTTTGATTTGGTTAACGGAAGAGTCATCTACTATTCCAAATTGATCCGTGCCTAGGCCTAGGATGAGGTCTCCAATTTAATTTCTTAAATTAAATTTTAATGAGGTGACATTTTGAAAATTTATAATTCTCGCACCCAATCGATTGAAACCTACCCCTATCCAAATCTCCAAGCTTACCCCTATTGAGACCACCCCCACCTTCCACTGTCGCTAGAATTGCTGTCGGTGCCCGCAACCCTCCATTCCCCCATCCCTCTCATCTCTTTTTCCCTTTCGGGGGGCCCAGCGGGCTATTAACTAAGCGAAGAAAGTGATGGGAGGGTAAAATCGACACTTTAGGCTGAAAATTAAAGGGGTGGTTTCAAAAAATTCGGGGTGGCAATAGAATTTTCCTTAACAAATTTTTTTTTTTTTTTTTGGATTAGGAGGACTGTTATTAATTCCAGAAAATCAATACAAGAATACAAAGAATAGCCCGAAGTGGACCAGAATTTCCCTTAACATTATTGTCAAGCAAATGTTGCAATGGAAATGTAAATTTGGATCACATCTAAGAAATTTGCCGAATAATATACCGCATATTTTTTAAGAAGTTTGCCGAATAATACACGTACATATTATATTTTATCCTTGTCCCGTCATTTACTAACTATGGTGACTTTGTGCAGAACCTTGTTTGTTTTTTATTGCTAAAAAATAAGAGATGTTTTCAATTTAAACGAGCTTGGACATTAACTTATTGGGTTTAAGATTGGGTTATTTAGTGTATAATTTGAGAACACTTTTTCCCATGTTTGTGTGTATAACTTCTTGCATGTGTTTTAGTTGTTCATATAAGAAAAAAGAACAATAGCAAATCGAAGGGGGGAAAAAAGGAATAGGAAAAACAAATGCATTTTGTCATTTCCGGCAAACCCAGAAACATTACACTCATGCATGATGTACCCCTTTTTATGGGACCCTTTTTGACAAGGGATTAATTTAATTCGAATTAAAAGGACCTCCTCACTAAGGTTGACAAAATCCTACTGCAATACAATGTCCCATGATGAATAAAATAATATATTTTATATCAAGAAAGAAATGATAGTTTGTCATTTCACTTGAGCCCGAAAGGATAAAATGGTCTTTTTAAACCGAAGCCAAGACCATCTCTTCGCCGTACCAAATGGTGCATACGAAAAAGAAAGAAATAAATACTGTGCAGGGTCTTTGTTAAACAGAAGGGACCATCTCAATGAGTCTCGTACTTGATCCAAGCAGGAGCAACCATCTTTTTCATAATCAATATCCTCTTGTCTCAGCAAAACTTGGGACCTACCATTCTCTCAAGCCACCCCAAATTCCCAAAACAATCCAAGCCGAAGGCCTAGCAACATATTCAACTACCATTTCAAATGCCTCATTTTCTTCTATTTTCTATCCTCACCAACACAAATTTTGAAAGCAGAGGCAGTTTTCCCATTAGAAATACAGATGCGACTTTTACTAGGCATACAAGTTTCTTTCATTGTTTTATAGTAACAGAAAAAGGAAACAACAGTAAACAATATACACAGAAATTTTTAAGTTAAGGATTCCTAAGAAACCAGGACCTCAGACTCCAACACCTGCCAGAGAAAATAAAATAAATTGCATCGCTGCTCCAAGTGAAGCAAGAAGTGTTAAAAGTTAAAAAGACAAGAAGTTAAAAATTCCGAAGCACAAGTACCAAAAACGAAACATTCAACAGCTTGGCCCTTAATATAATCTTGATAAGGTTTCGAGGTCCACTAATAAGGAACTGAATTCACTACGTACAAAATCAAGGCTAAACAACAAACAGAAATCTTAATGTATTGTCCACTTGCACTGAAATTTTAGGTTCCTGCTAACTACATAAGTGAAATTTTATGAAGCTGTGAGCGGCACAGAGGTGGTGGGGGGCAAGTGGGGAACATATGTAAGATAAGGATGAGCACGAATGGATATCCATCCAGATATATGACAGAAGAAAATTACTTAAAATACATATCAAAATGCAATCTCTCAGCCAGAGAGGTTTTAAGCAGGACCCCTACATTTTGTAGGGCCTTAATCTTTTAGAACTGGATATTGGATATTGGGTGTTGAAGTTGCAGATGTAAGACTGGTGGGTGAAAAAGATAATAAGTCTAGAATCCAATATTTCAAAACATACTAATGCCTTGGGGATGAAACCAATTGTTAAACAAGATATGAAAGCCCAACAACCAGTTAATATTACACTCACCTAAAAAATAAAATCATTACATTTGTGTGTGCGTAAAATAGAAGGAAGGTGTGATGATGTTTACCTAGTAACAGTTGCTGCTCCCTCCCAACTGCTTTACCTACCAAAAGAGGCTAAAAAGCTGCCACAATAGAATGTTGCAGAATTCTTACTCTTTATTTCACAAACAGTCCTAGAAACGACAGGATTAACATGTATGAACAAACAAATTACAAGACAGATTTCAAACCAATTAATTGCATAAAAATTAATGGAAAAAGGCTACACAGTTAAGGCTACAAGGGGCCACCATATTCACTATCGTTTCCCCCTCAGCTTCTCAGTGTCCTGATTTTCATTTTTCAACTTTCATAATGTTTAATTTAACACCACCTGTTGTCAAATGTACCCACTAGAAGGATCTGATCCACATTTATGTGGACTGGTCGGCCATGAAACCTGCTCCATCTAACAGTCACATTTCACAGAGTTCTGCAGATAGAAAAAAAGACAATTTCTATTCTATTGTTTCTTGCCGATTATGCAGCATAATGTCCAAGCAGATTCAGAACTAAAAATCATCAACTTGAATCAATCATCGTTCTACACATTCTACACAATCATATGAATACAACAGTCTAGGTGATGAATAATCAAGAGAATTCATTAACATGAAAAAGGAATATAGAACATACTGAGGCCCTGAAATTCCCAAAAGCATTATAACTACCTTTACTATTTGACCAACAGTTGGCAACAACCAGTCTAAACTGCCTATGCTTATGGAAATCTCAACTTGGTTACAAGTCAAAGGATGTAATTAAGAATTATTGATTTACTGTCCCTATCTCACAAGTTCATTTGTTTCGATATTCAATATTTCTTATATTCATATTATGTATTGGAACAGGCAAAGCAACTTGTCTAAGAGCCACAAATCAAATGCAGAAAATGAAACTGTGGTTGGTCGATACCACTTCTTTTTATGCAGAAGCAAAAACCGGAAAGAGCTTTAGGTGAAACCCTTTACCACCCTGTGGTAGAACCCAATTATAAAATGTCAGCTATGGTTTCTGCTGTTGGCTAGACAGGCATTAGTGACTACAATTACTTGCACTTACAACAAATTTGAGGATTAGGAGGGGGTGTAAAATTTTATCATATCCACCATAAAATCATTAATAGGGAATGTTTTGCAAACTTTTGATTGGATTAGTGAGGATGATACATGACGCACCACAAAGAAGGTAAGGAAATAAGCCACAACGAAAAAGTGGCCCCATTCCACTCCTGATGCAGAATAATGAAGTTGAGCCAAACCACATGGTGAATAAAAATGATTTTTCCCCTAAGCATTATTAGAACTCACATGACCTTTCAATCAATCATCTAGAAAACAAAAATCTCAATTATATTAAACCTTAATTCGATGTTGGAAAGTATATTATTCCAGCCAACCTTAATTTATTATTTTTAACAATCAAGTACTTCCCTTAACTACCAAAACCCCTATTGCTCTTTGACTCGAATCAAACTTTGAAACCAGTGGTGTCATTCATCTATGCTAACAAATCATCTTCACTAAACACATGCTATGTATAAGCTGCCTCTAAATTGACCCATATTTTCTAGCATCATTGGTTGTCAATAATTTAGCAACAGCCACACTCCCTAAACATGTCTAATAGAACCAACATATCTTAATTATATAACTTGTTTAATGAACACATAATCGAACCCAATACAACCAAACTTATTCAAATGTTTGTGTGTGTGTGTCTCCCGACATTCCGGGACGACACAACGAAAATGTAGCATGAACATGCATCATGCTAATGCTTTAGTGTTTTGAGGTGGGCAACTCTCATCCATTTATTCATATGGACGTGTGAAACTTCTTCACAAAATGCATGCTCCAAGTCACACTGCTCCTCATTCACCATTGCAAAAACAAGAAATGTCATATCTCCCCAGTTTGCAGCCAGCAAGGTTCAGCTACCAAAAACTGGTTGACATGGAAATGTTTTGTTATCTAATAATTCAAAGAGCTCATGTTTAAAAAATATATATCCACACATCTCCCAACTTGAACGTAAGTACTGATATTTCTGGATTTAAGTGCCTGCCTACATGGTGTCGATACATACAACCTTAACAACCTAGAAAGGCCGGAAGCCCATGGCAGGCACAACTGTCATGGGCTTTCAGCCATGTTGATGTACTCATGGAAATCTGAGTGCACTATCTCAAAGGGAAAAGAAAAAGGATCACAAGATGTCAATGATTTTATGCCATATTCAATAGTCATCAAAGGTGTCTTGATACTATATTACTGGTCAGTACAAGATGATGTAAGACAAACAATTTAAAATTTCTGTTATCCTTTGAACAGCTAACCATTCAATAATTAATTTAAAATTTGGTCTATAGAAAATAATTCACATATTGGAATGGGATACTTATCTAACATGAAAGCTGTGTAATTATCAAACATCCACACCAACCAATCAAATATGTCTTTCCATTTCTAATTTGAATTGGAAGTCGTAATTTCACGCTGCTGTGCAACTACCTAAAGTAAATTAAAAAAGAACAAAACAAAAAGAAAACAGAATAAAAAAGATGATGTTGTCAGCTAAAAACATTGGAGTGGCACAAGTGATAAAACAACCATGTCAAGTCACAATGAAACAAGAGCTACCACCAACGTGATTTGTTCAATCCCTGATTCACTGGAATTTCCAAAGACTAATTTCAAGGTTAAAGTATACAATCAAAGAGGGAGAAAGGTTACTTGTCTACTAAACTTGATTGAACAGCACCTCCCCAAGTAATCAGGGCATAAAATTAATTTTGTCAAGACAAATATGCATCTATTAGATTCATCTTCTTGGAAAAAGGGAAGCCTATTCTTTTTTTCCTAAATAGAGGGATGAAGCCTGGAATCTTACAAGGGCCTTGAAGAGACCCAAAACTTAAGCTCTAAAGGGCCTCTTACCCATCTAAGAAAGCTCCAAAGTGCACGTCCATACAGCCCAATGTCAATGGATTTATAAGAACCCTATCAAAGTCGAAAAACCAGAACAAAGTAGATAACAAGTAACAAATTCTAGAGAAGATAAATAAGATTTCAAATATTTTACAAAAGAAGATCAAAGATTGTGCCCCAAAGAAAATGGTACATCATGATAGGACAAAGGAATAAACAAAATTCTTAAAAATCATAGAAGATAACTGTCATTGAAGATCTGTACAATAAATTACACTATTCTGTTTACCAAAAATAAAAGTCCATTATTCTTTTAGAGATTTGGCAAACAGCACAATTGGTAACATCCAGAAAATTGCATATCAAGATGTCACAGGAGGTGTGAGAGTAGGATGGAGGGAATATGAGCACCTTTATTAGCATGTACCTCTCACAAGAACAAACACACAAGCTATTTTTCACATGCAAAATAAAAATGGGGAAAAAATTAAAAAAGAATTTTTCACTTTGGATATGGACAAATGAACCTTCAGTGGAGAGTCTAGGAGCCTGGGGCTCGCACTATGATTTTAACACGGATGAACAGTGGTTAAACACACTGCTTTTAAAACCTAATGAAATCTGGACAAAATTAGGTAGGTATTTACAACTGAAAATCATGTCTACACTGCTGTGGAAGGAAGTGAGGACCTTTTAAGTTAAAATTCTGGGCATAATTGATTTCATGATGGTAGAGTCTTTTGATCTCAATCTCAAGGTCAAAGGTTTATGGTCTGGTAGAGATAAGAGAAAGTTGAGATCCTTGGTTAGAGAAAGGCTGCTCTTTTAGAAATTATCTCAACCCAAATTTTGGAAAAGTAACATGAGCAACACAGATAAAAACACGTTTCCTACGCATAAACCACATACGCGCTACTCATTTAAAATAATAACATCAGGGTTTTACAGTTACACTCCATGAATACTATTTTTGAAGCCCAACCACACAATTATGAAAACAAAGTGTAGTTTCCATCATCACAAAATGAGATATAAAAGTAAGCAAGATCTTGGAATCTAGGAAAACAGGGAGATTTTTTCCAATCTATTTAAATTACCTTCCAAACAGCCTGTAATAATGATGATGCCTGTACTATATACACATTCCCTGTTAAAATTACACAGGCAACTGAAATTGCATTATAATAACAAAGATTTCTATGTAAATGAAATTGCATTGTAATAACAAAGATTTCTGTTCTATGCACTGAATTTGCATATAAATCTATATAAAGCACCCACCTGGGTTAAGCAGTTGCAATAATTCTCAACATCTGCATGTATAATCAGCAGCCTCTAGAATTCAGACACCAAGCCAGAGAATGTAAAACTCAGTCTACATGCACAAATGAAGTACGATCAATGTCCTGAAAGGTAATTCTCCCCATGCATAAATCATGTATGCGATCAGGACAAACAGGGAAGAACTTCAGATTGAGACTTTCACTAATTGCATCCATTCCAGGGACCCTTTTTTTTATATCCCCGGGGTTCAGATTCCAGCAGTTTTGCAAAATTCGTACCCAATAAACAACAGTATCAGTTTTGTCACAGATGAATAAAAGTTTTACAGACATTGATCAAGCGTGCAGTTCCCAAACTGTGATTAAAATTAACATATAATAAAAAGGATAAAACAAAACTGAAACAACAAAGAGGAAGAGAAAAAGAGAATAAAAGCTAGCTTTAAATCCTTTAAGCCTCAGACTCTTATCCTATCACAAATACTAAAACAATTTCATAGAGGGTGCCACTATATATGTCTGCTTGAACCATATTACTATGTTATGTGAAAAGATAAGGTACGAAAGAGAAACATGATTGACTTACCAAGGATTATGTAATTCTCAGTGCTGAATGTTGAGAAACAGACACAACTTCCATTAACACCAATCAAGGTGCTGGTAGAAAAAGGCTCAAAATACATATAAAGAAACAGAAACAACTCCTCTAAAAAAAATAGAAACAGGAAAAGCTTAAGTATATTGCATAGCACAGATCTAGTGGCCCAAGCATTGTATGGATGGCATGCTTACCTGATATTTGTCATAATGATGAGCGCTGAATCCACCATGATGATATATCGGAGTTGCATTATGAGGATAATGATGCTCTCTAAAGTATGTGGAGCGGCATGTGGTTTCTAGCATATGAAGAAACTCACAATCCTAAGTTCAGAAATTTGACTGCATGGTAATAGTTCCACATTTAAATGATTTCTAGCATCTGAAATATACTTCTTGTTTTTCTCCAACCACAACCTTTTCTTCTTAATATTTAAACCCATCCTGAAACCTTGTAAAACAATCAAACGTTGAAGCAAAAAGCTGCACTCTGGTGTCATAACAACATTGGCTACCACCTCTTTTCCGAAAAGCAACAATAGCAGACCATAACAAAAACCTTTTCATAGTTGTAATTGATAAATCCAAATTTTAAAAGTTTATTTATTAAAAAAAAACCTTTTTATAGTTAATTTGCAAAACCAGCAATGATATGGTTGACAGAACTGATGAAACAGCCTATTAAGTAAACAACCACAACAAGACTTGATTCCTTCTTTTCGAAAATATATAACTGTATGATTTAATACATGAACATTAATGAGTTTCAGATAGAATTAATATGACAGAAAAATACAGCAAGTAGGAAAAGGATGAACATTCAAAAGAATATAGGTAACTTCCGCTTGAAAAAGACTGACATTCTAAAATATAAAGAATATATATATCCATCGTTACAGATTTAGAATAGTTACTGCAAGTATAGGCATCAAGAAGAATTCATTGTTTTCGATCATCGTACTACAAAGATAAAACAAAAAATAAATAAAAAATGATAGAACTCAACTTATTAACATTTCACTAGAGGTATAACAGTAGTAGTATGTGGCAAGCATGTAAATTACAGTCTAGAGGAACTCAGAAGGTGAATTAGCCTCCGGCTTCCCATTGTGGCCCAAATCCCCCGGATGCTGCAAATTCTGCAAAACCTGAGGTGGCAAAGCCCCTAAACCACCTCCCAGCCCATCATTCACCGACCCAAAAAATTGACAAACTAGCCTAGCCATGACTCCAAGAATCTGCATTTGGTTCTGGCACGCTTCAGCATGCATTTGCATCATTTGCTTCTCATGCTCAATTTGCATACTCACCATCCTCTCCCTCCACTCCAACTCTGCCTCTTCTCTCTTCTCCTCCATCCTCATCCTTCTACGCCGCTCCTCATCGAATTCCCTCTCTAGCCTCAACCTTTTCTCAAATTCATTTCTTGCCCACATCACCTCCCTCTCTTCTAACTCCAATTCTCTATCCTCCAACCACTCCTCCCTCTCATTCCTCCTTTTCTCTCTCCTGCACTCAAGTTCTTTCCTCTTTTCCTCTCTCTCAGCCTCACTGTTCTCTCTCCTACACTCCCTCTCTCTCCTCCTCTCTTCCCTCTTCACAACCACATCCCTCAAGTCCAAAACTTGTGCACTGACCAACCCCAACCTCCTATGTAATCCAACCTTACTCAATTTCCTTTTTTGAGCAAAACCCACATCTCCAATTTCTCTCTGACCCCCAAATTCACCACCTTCACTCCTACCTAATTCCTCGAGACCATTATCGCCATCACCGCTACCGTCTTCTTCTTCTTCTTCATCTTCCAATGGTTCTTCTTCTTCTTCGTCCTCTTCTTCCTCTAAATCCTCAGAGTCAATCCCAAACCCCAAGTCCCCACAATCCCCAAAAACATCAAGGCTCTCACTTTCGCACGCCCTCTTGCCCTTAACATCAAGCTCCACATCCCCAAACACTTCTTTGTACTTCAAGAAATTCTCCCAGTGGTTTTCACCATCTTTCCAGTTGAACTCGTCCTTGGAGACCCGGATCTTCTGCTTCACACCCAGGTACTGGTGGCGCATGTTTTGGACCTTGATCGAGACGTCGCGCCAGGACCATTTGAAAGGGAAGGTTACTGGGTCGTGAAGATGATGCACCGAGTTCACGTGGTCCGCTATGGGCTTGAATTTTTTCTCACGGGTTTTGAGCTTGGCTAGAGCCCCAGAGATGAGAAGCTCCGAGTACTTGGTGAGAAGGGTCAGCTCTTCGAGCTCCGACCATTTCTTGCGCTTCATTTTGAGAAACTACTTTGAAAAATCAAACATTCCAGGCAGAGAGAGAGATTCAGAGATTTGGGGACGAAGGAAAGGAGAAGGGAAATGGAGCTGTGTTGCTTCGATTTTTTCTGAGCTCTGTCTTCCTCTTTTTTGTCTTTTTTGTTGAGGTAAGTAAAGGTCACGTGAAGGTCACGTGAGCTCTTTTTAATATTTTTTTTGAATTTTAAATTCTATATTTTAATTTAATTTAAATCAAATTAAGTCATAAATCTCCCATTTACCACTAGATCTCCCCAAATCAACGGTCATGAGAGTTCTTAGCTTGTGATCGGAGTGGCTTAAGATTTACGAAAGATATTTTCCAGTGGATTTCAAAAGTAAATAAATAAATATTATATTAGATTATTAATTGAAGCGGAAGCAAAAGCAAAAGCCGCGCAAGATATATGACCGTTTGAAGGTTACGCGTTAAGCTATATAAACCCAACACAACCAGGAAAACAATACTCTGATTTCAAAACCCTCATTCACCAGCTTCAAATCACAGAGGAAAAACCATTGAGCGTTAGCAATCGAAGCCCTCTTTTTCACATCAACATTTCATCGTCTTCTTCGTTGATCACCGACTGCTTCAACGAGTTCTTCTCTCTCTCTCTTGCTACCCAGTTTCTGTTTTTCTGTCTCTTTGCTTTCGTTTTGTTAGACCCATAAACCCTATTTCATCAGAAAGCTTCAATTTTTGTTTTCAAACAATGGGTTCGAGTTCAAGGCCAAAGAAAGAACAGAGCTTGTCGGTTGCTGGCCGTGAGTGGGTTCGAGGCCGGGTACTCGGAAAAGGGGGATTTGGGTCGGTGTATTTGGGTTGGGTAAAAAAACCCAATTTGAGAGCCGATGTTTTGCCCTCAATTTTCGCGGTGAAGTCAACATTATACTGTGATGCGCTTGAGTTGGTGAGGGAAAATTCACTTCTTGACACGTTTAGCAACTGTCCGTTTATCATCCATCGCTATGGAGAGGATGTGACGGCTGGTGTTGATGGCAATAAGGTTTTCAATATGTTCATGGAATATGCCGATGGAGGAACAATGAGGGATTTGATTAACAAGTCTGGGGGGTTGCCTGAATTTCAAGTAAGGAAGTATACAGAGGCAATTTTGAAGGGGGTTAAGCACATTCATGAAATGGGTTATGTGCATTGTGATTTGAAGCCTGAGAATATATTACTTGTCTCCAAAACTGATGCTGTTGGTTCTGAATTTGTGCCCAAAATTGGAGACTTGGGTCTGGCAAAGAGGATTATAGAGAAGCGCTCTGGAGGCACTACACTGTATTGGTCTCCAGAAACTGTGCTTCAAAATATTCAGCTGCAACCTTCTGATATTTGGGCATTGGGCTGTATTGTGCTTATGATGTTGACTGGGAGGAAGCCAAGGGATTTGAAAGCCGGGGCGAGACCTTGGGACCTAATGCTTCAGATTGCTTCAAAATCTCCCACTATTCCTGTTTGGTTATCAGAAGAGGCTAAAGATTTCTTGGGAAAGTGCTTTGTGTGGAGCCCTTCTGAGAGGTTCACTGCTGCTAAGCTATTGAATCATCCATTTGTGACTAATCTGGATCCAGTAAAGGAACTCTCTTCGGTGTCTTCGTCGCCTTCTGAGCAGCAGATTCTTCCTTTGGGATTCAAGACCTGTCATTCCAAATCGAACCGCTGTTTGCCAAAAGCCATCGGCTTTCCCTATAATTGGTGCTGCTTAGCTTGATTCTTAAGTTAGAATTTTGTATATGCTTGTTTGTAAGCGTCTCTAACAATTTGGTGTAATACTTCATTATCCTAAATTTGTATGTAATTTGATGTACATTCTTTGATTTCATTCATTATTAATACAGAGCTAATGCCACTTGTTTTGTATACATTCTAAAAACATTATTGATACACTAATACAAGTGAGCAGTCTGAATATGGTGATTAGACATGAAGTGGATTAACATATGGCCAGACACATAGGTGATGCATTGCCCTAGGGTTGGTTTTGATCACTGCCTAATTATTCTTGGGCTTGTTTGTTACACCATTCTGACATGGACTGGCTTGGCTAAGATTTTATCCCACGCTTGTTTCACCCAGTTTTAATTTTAAGTGGGATTAATTAATACAGGTCCCACGAAAAACATCTTCTTAGGAGTTCTTAGTGAAACCCATCTGGGGAGGAGGAACTAACCGTCCTGACCCAAGCGACGCGCAACCAACCCCACCCAAGCTCTCCACATCTATCGACCCCCCAAGTGGCAGCCACAACCACCAGACACAACTACCAACCACCACCACCAGCCACAACCACCCAAGAAGGAATAGACAAAGAGGAGAGAAGAAAAGAGAGAAGATAAAATTTTCAAAAAAAAAGAGAAGGAGAAGACATAAAAGTAGAGAAAGAAGGGAAAATTTTAGAAAAATAAAAGAAGGAGAAGACAGAACAGAAGAGGAATAAGAGAGAAAGTGAAGAGAAAATTTTCGAAACAAAATAAAGAGAAAAGTAGACAGAAGAAGAGGAGAGATGATAGAGAGAAGAAGATGATGAAATAGATTTGTAGAGAAGAAGAAGATGAAAGAGAATCAGCGAGGAAGAAGAGGGAAGAGAGAGAGAGAGAAGAAAAGTCAAAAACATATTTTAAAAACTTACTTTTCACACCAAAAAAAAAAAAAAACTTACTTTTCAAAAAAAATATTTACAAAAAAATTTAGTCATAATCCAATCAAACATACACCAACGCAGTACAAGTATTATCCACGAAAGGGAGTTGGCAAAGCAATGCAAGAAAAACTGGTGTTGGAGTGGTAATTCGATTTTAACTGGGGAGTTTCTAGGCTGCTTGGTTGCATCACCGGTGGGTCACTCTGCTCTTGAGGTGGAGGCAGAAGCAGTAGTCATGGGGCTAGAGTCTGCGGCCAATCTTGGCTATAATGATGTCTACGTGGAAACTGACTCAAAGACCCTTGTGGACAAGATCAAGGGGGATATAAGGAACCGTGCCTGGACTATTAGGCCTTCTATTGAGGTTATCTGGCGCATAGCTGATCAGTTCAAAAGAGTTTTTTGGCATTGGGTTCAGAGGAGTTCAAAATTGAGCAGCTCGTGAGGCTGCAACGATAGGTTGTCGAGCAGTGGAGTTGGGTTACTCAACCACCGCTCTCTCATACATGTTTTGGTGTCTGATGGTCTTCCAGGTCCTTAATTTTGGTTTTTAGAGTAGGAGTTTTCCTTCTTTTGCTGGATTGTAGTGATTCAGATGAAAGTGCTTCTGTAGTTTGTCTAAGATATTGTTTTCTATATATTTCCTTGTAGTTGCCTTTTGGCTTGGAATCTAATGCATGGTTGACCAAAAAAAATTTTTTTGACGGATCAAGCCAATTCAAGACAGTCTCAATATTTAGTGCAATCCATAACAGTCTGCCATAACAAAACGGCCCCCTAAAGGTTAATGCCCCACATTCTAACAGAGCTATAATGCCACTTTTTTGTTTTTACATATTTCTTTTGGTTCCTTTTTATGTAAGTCATTGCATTTGAGATCCATTAGCTTTATATAATAAGATTAGTAAATGAAGATTCAGAAACTGAATCTCAAATAATTAGACCTTTCACCGAGCATTTCAAGGGAATTGTCCCATCTGTCTAAAATTAGCAAGGAAAGTTTACAGCAGTGCTGTATTTTGTATAGCATCACTATACAAGGTTACACATACTTGAAAAAAAAGGTCTTCTGGGTGCAATGATTTTATACTGATCACACACTGGTTATGACATAAAGCCTACCATAGATGACCAACGTTGTAACCTGCTGGCGTTTCACTACAACCCAGGTCATCCAACATCTAAACCACATGATTGAATTGTAGATGTTAAATGGTAGAGAATGAGAGGAGAATGAGAGATTTAAGTGTTAAACCGATGGCGCCACACTAGAACTCGGGTCATCCAGCATCTCAACCACAGGAGCGAACTGCAAATGTCGAGTGTTAGGGGTTGTGAGAGAAAATAAAAAAATAAAGTGGGGAAAGTGAGCACAGTTCAATTTAAATAAATAAATAAATACCGACCTCGTCATCATCTTCAAAGTACATCCCATCAACTGCACTGTTTTGCTGGAATTCCCATCCAAGATTGTTTTCAAGCAACTCCTTGAGTTTCCTTGTCTTTAAGAATGAGAACCATGCAAATGAGGATTTGTCAACATGATTAGCCGAAAAAGAGACGAGTACTGGTAGTAATTTAAGCTCGAAGGGTTCTTTAATGAATTTAGACATAGATATCTTGTATTACTTTTCCAATTCTAGTACACAGACCAAGTTTTCATATGAAATGCAACAGGAAAAGTGACGACAACGAAGCACACAGATGAGCTACCATCTCTCATAAGAAGCAAAGTTTTGGAAACAAATACAAAAAGAGATGACTTGACAAGAAATGCTTCGTATGCAGAGCAATGGCAATGCAATAGCAACAAAGTAAAGGATCAGAAATCAAGTCAGGACTCCATTTAAATGAAAAACACATCAAAAGGGCTAAAGGAAGGATTAGTATAACGAGGGCAGCGAGAGAAAATTAGGGTAAACTCAACATAATCGAAGTGAGACAAATTTATATTAGGTAACCCAGTCCCTAAAAACATTATAAATATTCCAACAATATGCTATAAATTCTATAGATGGAATTAAATCAATAACCATCAACTACATTTTAGTTCCGACAAATAAAAACAAAACAACAATAACCTAAATTCTAACCTTGTGCCCATGCCTAAAGTATATAAATTTATTTTTCTTTCTTCCATCCATCTTCAACCCACCCTTGCCCCAATAAAATGGTTTTGAGTTAATATGCACTTGTTTGCTAAAGAGTCAGTGTTTAACATATGTAAAAAGTGAACTACCTTATTATAATATTACATTCCATGTTTAAAGCAACAAAATAAAGGCTTCTCCGTGCGTGTGTTTGCACATTCATATCATGATAAATACAATGGCAACTGTGAAGTAAAAATCTGATGAAAACAAGAACCGCAGAAATAATAAGAAAGAGAGCATATCAGTAGAATCCAGATGTCTACTTTTGCCTGATAGGAAAAAGAAATTCATGAAAATTCAGGCTTAGAGTGCATACCCATGATAGAAGATCTCCATCAACAACTGAGGCATCTTGCACCAGCAAAAAAAAATCCTGGAATCCCATTTATAGGTTAGTCATCAAGTTGCAATGAACAGAAAGTTCCATGGATGTGAGAAAGATGACTAAATGATACTTTTCTGTTGATTTTCTATTTGATAGAAAAAACAAACTGAATGACAACAGAACCGACAAGAAAAAAATGAATCAAGCACGGCAGTGTAATACGAAAAAAAAAAAAACAGCAGCAGCAGAATGAAGCACCCAAATCTCGTACCTTGAAAAGACGGTGCAAAAAACTATCAGCAGAAAACCATGAATCATCTAGCAAGGTTGATCCACTGTTCGTGTCTGTGCAATCTTTCTGAAGTCCTTGTTTCAATTGATAGTAGATGACTCTAATAAACTGTGAGATTCCCATGACATGTCATTTATCAATGCAAATGAAATGGAAAAAATAAATAAATAAAAAGGCAAGTACTGTTCAGTGCAAGTTTAATGGAAAACGAAATCAGTTTAAACGTGTTACTCTCTCAGGAAAGAAAACACGATCAACCTAGAATTCTTTTTCCTTTTCCTTTTTATGAGAAACACAAACATTCTATTACAATAAATATAAACTAGCCAATAGTTTGACAATGTCTGATATGTAAAAGCTTTTCAGACCCAAAAAAAGATATGTAAAAACTTATTCAACACCTTAGAAGAGACAAATAATTCGACAGGAGAATGGGTGCGTAAAAGGTCATAAATATTACGAAAGACAAATCAAATATCAAACCAGGATGATTAAATGTTGAACATTGTCTCTGTTTTGTACTGGAATAATAAAGCACCACACAGAAAAGACATGAAGGTTGATAAACCAAGGCAACAACTGACACATTTTGAGCACAACCATGCAAAAAAAATAATATGTAAAGCTTTCTGAAACGCTAGTACATATCCCAAAATAGGCTAAATGGAATCTAGACTTTCAATTACATAACTGTATCCCAGATCACCATGAACGCGACTTCATAGTTATATTATACTGCAAGAAAGTTTAGTTATAAGTGGGACAATTCTGGACATTACCTTTGCAAATAGCCGACTTCTTGTATGGAAAGGCTGCATTAATGGCAGATTAGACTTTTGTCAGAAAGTATTTCAGATTTCGTGTATTTCAGTATCAACTACCTATGAAGCAAGCATCATTAGGAAAAAAAGCTTCATTCTAAGTATTTAACTCAAAGATATGCAGTGAGGGACTCAAGAAATTGTTTTCTCAAAACATCAAGAGGTTGGTCAACATTATAATAAAAAACCTCAGCTCTAGGTCTAAAGCTTCTTTAGGATCCCTACCAGGCTACTCCCAACTGTCTCCACCGGACCACACGCCTCACTTTAATCCAGCAGAGATTTTAGTAACTAGAGACTTATTAAGACGGATTATGTCTATAGTCTGGTACAAATTTGACAATTGCGCAGTCGTAAGAAATGTTAATGCTAGTACCAGTAGAACACTAGTCAACCCAAAGATAATTAATGAGAGACTGGGTAGGATCTGTTGTGTAAAACTGAAAATCTAGTGAATCTATGGTGCCAAAGCTTTAAGCTGGTGAATCTATAATGTCTGAAATCTTAGCACATAAATTAAATAGAGTGATTGTTGACAATAATCTTCTGAAGATTTAGAATTATTAAGATTACCATATTATCTGTTAAAAAAAAACTTTCGAGAAAACATTATATCGCATAAACATGCAAATGAGCTGCCATCAAAGGTCAAAAGTAAAAAGTTCCCTGTATTCATATTCAAATGACTGTATATACTGATTTGGGAAAGGGTTGCTTACTTTTGTAAAGTAGATTACAACCATAAGTTGACACTCATGAGGTACAAATTTAATGCAAACATATCAATCACATGTTTATACTTTAATAGTAAGGGACAGAATGTATAAGTGGGGAGTTTAATTTTAAATTCAGATGTACAATGTGGAAAAAGGAAATAAAAGTATACAAACTCGGTAGAGTGAACAAATCCCAATAATAAGTGAAACAAGGCAATCAAACCAACACTTACAGCTTCAGTGCATCCAAATAAAAGACTGACCAAGGATTTCCACTGTAGAAATGCTTCAAGTGATTGCCCCATCTGCATAAGTTCAAAATATCATAAAGATCTCAGATGATTTTTTAACATAAAATGCCGTCGGAGTCTGCATTGTTTACACACCAAAAATGCAATATAGGCAAATTGCAGCTCTGCGAGAAGCAAGTCCTCAGAACCTCCATAATCTTCTAGTAGTACACTTTCTACTAACTGTGTCTAAACAGATCAGTGAAAGTCGGACCACAAAAAAGAAGGAAAAAAAAAATATTAGTGAAAGTATATAGTCAAATCAGTTAATTTAAAACATTAGAGAAAACTGAACAACTTAAAAGAGGAGGGAAGGGGTTCTTACCTTGTCAAGATTCAAAGAAGTAAGTTGTTGGCCATGGATTCCCTTTCGTTTGGTAACACGGGGAATTGATGTGTAGTAACATCCTCTCGTCTGAGACTTGTCACTGGGTGTTGAGCACCTACTAGCATTCAACTGCTCATCTAGAGCTTTCTCCATCATTGTGCTAGGAGTGTTTACATGCATTGTAGATTCAGATGCAACAGTAATTTCTCCTCCAATGGGTTCTGTACAAGTCAATTAAAATTCAAAGGTTGTTTGGGATAAAAAGAATGAATCTTATATTGGATAAAATTCATCTGAAGCAGTCCTTAACAACATAAATAAAAGTATCCAAGAAATATCAAAATGTAGAGTTCCAAGTAGCCACTATAAATATAACTTCTCCTGTAAGAATTTTCCTGTTAAGAGTTCCATGCAGTCTTATTCTTAGAAGAATTTATTTCAAAAAAAATTCCGTATTATATTGTGTTGGTAGGTACCAGGCTAGAAGTATCAACATGAATAATTATATCCATCCTTATGCAGAAATTAGAAGGAAAAGCTAAATAGGGATATCTTAGAAGTATTTAAACCTCACGATACCACTAGATTTTAATGTTGGTCGTTAACTATTCCATCATGTCTACAAGCTCACAGCAGTAATATCATATGAACTCCTAACAAGGAGCAGATGCACCAACATCTAACTTTAACGCACATAAAACCATAACAAGTATTTTGTGGAAAATTAAGGTTCCCACCAAGTCTGCCTTTGAGAACTTTCCTTAAGCAAATGAAAAATTATTCTTTTAATGTCTATTACATAATTGTATAGAATGCAAGGATGAAAATATCGGACGATATATCCCTTTTTTAAGGTGTCAATACAGATAAAAGGGGGTAAGCCTATTTCTTCCCCCCTTATCAGCGATATATCCCTGATAACCCTGCTATCCCGATATTTACCAATACTAGACAAATAACCCAGAAATTTGTCTTCATTTTGAAAGTAATGGGTTGGGTTGGGTTATGTTTTAATGGGTTGGTCTGCATGTTTGTTGTGTTAAGCCTGCTTGTGTTTATTTTGTTTGGGGTATGTATCTATTGTGTCAATGGATTTTATTTTATCATTGTAATCAAAATTTTATTTTCAGGCTTTTTATCGCGCATTATATACACGTACATTTCATCTTATGCATATCTTATACTTAGTATATGTTGAATTTTATTTGTTCAATACATTCATTGATAATGTACTTAATACCTATGAAAGTTTCACTTAATTTTTTATGCCAATATCTATCTTTTTTGTCGATTTTCCTCAATACCTAAAACGACATCTATATATCCCCCTAAATATCCGTAAATTGAAGGCCTGATACTATCTGTATCGCCAATATTTTCATCCTTGATAGCAAGTGCCCATTGTATGTTATAACAAGATAAAATACTCAGACAAACAATGTGGGTTCCTATGCATTAAAAAAAAAAAAAAAAGTAAAGTAAAATTAAACATACAAACATTGTGGGTCTGAAGATCATCAAATTTAAATGTGAGAATTGAGAGAGAGAGAGAAGCAAATGGCAGCAGTTGAAGCATAAAATCTATTCGTTCCACAAAAGTCAAGCAATGATACTGAACAAACTCCTGATAGAAAAATCTAAGATAATTGTGAACATACGCCTTTGAAGTTGTGAATAAAGCTTACCAATCCGTTGAATGATGCTCTTCGTAATGTAATTGGATAGCTGTTTCCAATCTCCGTACTGGCTTAGATTATAAGGACCAAGATGTCTATCAAACTCCAAACTTCGAACTGCTTGGCAATATCTCTCTTCCTGATGGCACAAAAATGATACATATGTGAAATCAAAATACTAAACTGAACAGAGAAAATCACTACTGTGCTCTGTTCGACCATAGAATATGTTTGGGAAAAAAATTCTCAAATTCCCTCTTGCTCCCTTTATAATGTAAGAGCTCACTAATACAATAAAATTGGACCAAAAAAAATAATTAAAGTTGCAAGATAATAAATAAAAGATAAACTGTGATTGTCCTGAAAAGATATTGACCATATTTTCTAACTACTTAGCAGTTAAGATTTACGAAGCTTATTTGAGATTGAGGTTACAAAATTCAATCTAAAGTTTCAAACATTGTGAATCACTTTGATTCCATATTTTGAAAAATGTGACTCCCCGAGTAAGACAATGATACAATCAACATGAATACCAACCTCTTCTTCTGGTACTTTGACTAATCGTTCCTCTTGTTGATCCCACTTGCGAACAATTACCTGTTACATCAGAAAGGTCAGTCTGGCTCACATGCCTTGATATCATGCCACAAACAACTTACTGTAACATGTTAAACCCAATAAGCCAGTGGCCACTAAAGTAATAATAAAAGACTGGTTACTAACCTCAGATGGTCCAGCATCAACAAAAAACCCAATAATTGGTGAGAATTCCTTGCCATCTCTGTGTACCCAAAAATAGCCAAACATATTTTTTAAAAAATACAAAATAGAAGCACCCATAAAACAATTAAAATTCAATAGTAAATGAAGAGCAACTAGTCAGTCTATTCTCTGCCGACATTCAACAAACACATAATGAGCAAGAAGAGGTAACCTGGTGGATGAGCTATAGTACACAAAGTGAGGACCAGGAGGAATCATCTTTATGCCTTTAAAGTCAGGGCCAACTGAAAACATCTGAAGATACAGCGAACCAAGTGTTCAAGTGTTAATTTATAGACAGAAATCCAAATTTTCTTCGTTTCCATTTTCTTTTGAAATTTCTGGGCAACAAAACAGAGCATAAGCATGTGTGGCTGGGTTGGTAGTAGTTTACCTGAGTATCAATGCCGATGAGAGTGTGCTGAGGAACGTCGAGGAAGAGAAGCGTTAGGCCATGCTTCACAAGCTCCATCGCCATTTCAGCATCCATTTTAACAAAAGTTAGAAAGACAAGTTTATTCTGTTTGATTTGAAAATTATGGCTATGGGTTTTGTTAGAAGAACTACGAGTATGAGTAATGTGAAGCGTCCAGAGGCCTCTTCCATTGGCGGCCTGAAAAAATGGCCCCAATACTCATTTGTATTTACACTATAGCATCATTTTTAAAATAAATTTGTTTTTTGAAAAGCCAACAAACCTAGAATCATTTTGGTTTTTCGATTATCATCAAATAAATAGACAAATACATTAGTTCATATCAACATAGAAATGATTATTGTGATAATCAAATAGCTAAATCATTTCTAAATTAAATTATATCTACATAAATTATTCTTAAATTGTTATGAATGCAAGAGATAGGGTGGGAAAGAGTTTCTCACACACACACACACTATCAAAATGTCATGCGGGTTCGATCACAATGTAAAATTGACGGTGATAATAATTGGTTATGGTTATGGTTATGGTTCATTAAAAGAGGGTTCAGGGAGTAATGTTAAAGTCAAGATATTATACATATTTTTTTGGGAGTTTCACTATTATGCCCAATATAGGGGTTCAAATTATATATTAAAAAAATTCTATATAAAATGGATTTTAAAAACACACCCAAAGTCCATTTATAACATAACAAAAAGGCTTCGAACTTTCTATAAATTACAAAACTATCATAGATTTCTTAAAACAAACCCAACTCCAAAATCTCATTAAAAAAATCCAAAACTCTCAACATAATTTAATAATTAAAATTAAATTCAATAAGGCCAGTTATTTTTGTGTGGACTTGTTTATAGAAATTAAATTGTATAGGGTTTATTTATATCACTAATGCTAAGAATATGTATATAATTAAATACCTCTATTTTTTTAAAATAAGGATATTATAGGTGCACCTTTTTCATCATATTAATACCCACACAAAAAAACAGAGTTTTTAAATACTTTTTAAGGCTAAATTGTGGCAATGGTTACTCAATTATACCCTGATTTGTATTTTTTCCCTTAAATTCCAATAATAGATTATGATGTCCTCAAATTAGAACATGTATTGTACTAATGCTCCTGAATTTTTTTTTCTTAAATTTAGGAGATAATTAGAAAATTTCTTGCATAAGTTTTAAACAAAAATATTTATAATAAAAAAAAAAAAAATATATATATATATATATATAACAGATTGGGTTGGTGTTGAAGGGAGATGGCAACCCAATCAAAGTCACAGTGAGAGAGAGAAGGGTGTCAAAAATCGACTTAAATATGTAAATATAATTTTTCATGTTAATAAAATCCACATGTTTGTGCGTCAAAAGTCACTTAAACGTGGAGTTTACTTTTCACTTCAACTGACTGGCAATTTTTTTTTTCCCGCCCAAAAAAAAAAATTAACAATCCTTAATACGGATACCCCAAGAGCAGTAAATTTGTCCAAATTGTTGCCCCACCAAAAGTATCAAAACCAGAAGCCCTAACAACTATGGAACAAAAAAGATGAGCATCTGTCAGTTGGCTACATCTCTGCCTATATCCATGTGCATATTTCGAAAGAAAAGAAAATGTATCCAACTTTCATGGTGATAGCATTGGGTAACAGTTTTCAAACGATCATGGTAAATTACATATACCATGTCCCGTACATATCAACCATTTTAAGTGTATCTTTCGGCTCTGAATTTAATTTCGGGGTTACGAATGTCGTTCTGACTTTGGATTAATCGAATCTCTAAACTGCTTGACTTGGGATCATGGCCGGCACTTTTGTAGTCGTTAATTGTCCTCTGTAGAAGGGCCTGTAAGTATTGATTGTAAACACAGAATCAGCCAACCATGGCTCACATAAAGGGATCGGTGATAAGGTTAAACCAGAGACAATAAATTCGTGTAAAAGTTTCTTTTGCCACCAGGTGGAATAAGCAAGGGAAATACATCCAGATTGTATCAACTATTAACCAGCAGGGCCTGCAACTATCATTCTATTCTAGTTGTATTCACCCACACAGGCCTCCAAAACTTGATCCTTACTAGGGTAAATCAAATTAAATAATGACCAAGTTCAGGTAACTTCACAAAAGAAAAATTGCTACTCATGCTGATAGAGTCCTATAAGTTGGCATGTTATTAGTGGCACACGTGTCATGTTGTTAGATGTATTGGTTATTAGTGGAGAATTATTCAGTGAGTTGGTTTAACTAAGTCTTAGTTTGCAAGTCAGTATAAATACTGATTAGTTGTGCAAAGCAAGACGGCTTGTATTTTGGATTTTGTTACAATAATATCAAGATTGGTTTCCTGTATAAGCATAGAGTTAAGTTTGAGATCGCTGGGTCCTATCACATGCGGAATATTTTTTTTTTTTTTCTTTCTTTCTAAGAATTGTTAATTTCCATGAGGTATCTATTTATCTAGCTTATCAGGCATATCACTTACAACTACCGTGTATATGTCGCGTGTAACACAATACCTAGTAGCAGCCAGCAGGACATGTAATGACATATCATAGAATAAATAATTTCCACTAAAATGTTTCTATAAATATATCGTGACTCTTCTTTAACAAACACTATGCAAAAATAGTATTCAGAAAATATACCATAATGCTGTTATGCTCTTTATATATTGATATGTCGTACCTTTATATGTTTTGTACTCCTACTTAGTCCAAGGTGGAATTCAAAAGAACTTTACATCATTCAGAAATACTTATATATGAAAGAACACTAGCAATTAAAGAAACAAGAAAAGTGGTGGGGGAGGGACGGAATACCTGCAAGGATGATACAGCAAGCTCGGCTGCCTTGTCCAGGTTGTCAGGATATTTCTGGGTAGAAAGAACAACCATTTATAGATATAGAACTATATTGGAAAGAAGGGCTCAGGAGTTGAATCAAAGCCAAAACATAGTTTAAAGGAATTACATTGCTCCACCCAAGTAGAAGTGCAGTTGTAAGATCTCCTGTTCCCTACAAGTTCATGCACATATTTGTCAATCATACAACTGGTTTTACCATATAAACTAGATAACAGGATCAATTGACGCCGGCATATATACATATATACGATTCTTTTTGGTAATCAAATCTTTCAACTTGATGCTTTAACTATGCTCACCATGCAGCTCAACTTTCAAGTTGATCCAGTATCTCTAACTATTCCATCCATATTGTTTAGAATTAGTATTTTCTTTATACATATTTATGTTATGAATAGAAGAACCTTGACGGAGTACTTGCTTATCAGAGATTTGATAAACAATAAAAATTGTGTGGACCACAACATTAAATCCAATTTTTGAATTAGTAAAGAAGGAATCTTATAAAAAGTAAAACTCGCAAGTTTAATGCCAGTGTCAATTGATCTTACCCCAGGGTCCCCAACTACATATCCAAAGCTATTAAATTAGGATAATTAAGTCATCAATCCTATAAGGTAAGGTAAGATAGTAAATCAAATCCATCATGAAGTCAGTATAAACTATGAAGAAGGAATCCCTTGTGTCTTTTTGGTTTTGGCCACATAAATTAATTGTCCCTCCCTGTCTGTTTCTCTCCAAGTAAAACCCCAAAAATCTTGAGTTAATTTAAACATAAATACAGTATGGGAATTGGCACTACGTCTCCTGATTTTTATCCAGTAAAATAAGAATGGGAAAAGTCAAAGAAAAACATGAGTTTCTCCTAAGAGTTCAAAAAAGATGGTTAACAATATGCTCTAAACATGAAATCAGCAGCCTTTAGAAATCCTTTTTTTCTTCAAATGAGATGCCATCCAGGTGTCCATTAATGAAGTAGTTGACTGGGTATATTTAATTGGAAAGGTAACATTTAACTGACTGCATACAATCCGATTAAGGGATTAGAAAGTCACACTGTCAAAACCATGGATCAGAAAACAAGGCTAATAGGGCAGGTTATTTTCTAATATGCTGTTGTATAATTATAAAGTAACATCTTCATAAATGGTTCAAACTAGCAAAAAGATAAAATTAGGGGACATAGAACTAACAAACAAAAAAAATATATATATATTTTAACATCAGTTCATTGCAGTATTCAACAGTACAGTGTAAAGGATATTCCTTGTTGTGTGCTAGTAGAACTATGAATACAGCTTTGCTGATAAAAATTAAAGAGGAAATTTTCATACCGTGAAATATGCAGGAATTTTAGGAATCACAATCTTGAATTGCTCAGGAGACAGACCCTATCACATAATTAAAGTAAAAATTGTGTAAAGCACATTGTCAAAAGAAATCTTGCCATAAACTATAATAAAGTCTAAATTTATTTCATTAGGGAAAAATCATAAAAGGTTTTTGCTTTTGGCAGGAATCATTAAAGGTCAGCACAAAAATTTGTACAAAAAACAGACCATTTAGAAGCTTTTGGCATGCAAGAAAAGAATCAAACTTCCTTTTTTTCTGTGGAAGAATACATAATAAAGGGCACAACAATGTCATATCTAACTAAGCATTCAAATAAGAAGCATAATCTGACAAGTAAAATGTATTACAGCAATAAAAGCTCCCAAAACAGTGACCACATTTTGAAATTCTTAAAGAACATATATTTTTTTTAAACACTGGAATGACCAACTTTTAAGCCCAACTAAAAAATCCCAAACCTTAGGTGTAATTTCATTCGTAGACAAGAACTCACCTTTTCCTTTTGATGGCTACCAATTAGAAAAAGATTACCATTGATATTTATGCTTGTAAGCACAACCTACAATATATCAAACTAACATTATAATATGAGAGAGAGAAGAGAGAGGAGAGAGAGAGAGAGAGAGAGAGAGAGGCAACATTAAATAGAACCGCACAAACAAGTTTCCACGTGTACAACAAGCAAAACAGGTAACATTAAATAGAAACGCACAAACAAGTTTCCACATGTACACCAAGCAAGTACCCTCTAATGAATACCAATTACGAAAGATTACCATCTATATTTATGCTTGTAGTCACAACCTGAGATAGATCAAATTTATGCATTAAAATATGAAACTGAGAGACAGGCAGGGACAGAGACAGATCTAACATTAACTAGAAGTGCACAATCAAGTAATTCTATACCCCCCAAATTCGGCTTCAATTTGATTGAAAAAATAATAGGATACACAACAAGTGAATATCAGGATCAGTACAGTGAATATTCAGTAATTAACTATAAAAGATTTACTGTATAAAATGCAGAGGGTAAGGATAAAGGATAATTTAAAACAACAAAGACTCAACAAAGAAAAGGAGAGAATAGAGAAGCAAAGCTGATATTCACTAGGAAAGTTTGTATGGGCTCCTATATTAACTAAGGTACATGAATTAGTTTGGAAATACCAAAACTCTTATATCATTAACAGATTTAATTATTTGCTTTGACATACCAAATGTGCCCACGCATGCTTTGTGATTCTGAATAAATGCTCTACACCAGTATTAACCAGAAATCGAAAGCCTCTTGAAGTGGCAGCACTGGATTTTCTTTATCTCTATCTCTAAACAAATAAAAATAATTCACCTAACCAACTTGCAACTCAATCAGATACCAAATAACAGTGGCTCACTATTGATACAAAAATTTATCCAGAACCCAAAATCCCAAAATCCCAAAATGAAAACATAACCAATGAATCAATGATAGTTTTTCAGGATACAGAGATTAGGGAGAGAAACAAAACAAGACCATAACAAAATCTGTCATATTAACACGAATACAAGCATTTCAGGACTTGTACAGTGAAATATAAAAAAATTAAAAACATTACTAAATAATAGTACCATTGGCGGTCCGGCAGCATGAAGAATGTTACAAGCTTCACGACCATCCTTTTCAGACTCAATCCTGTTACAGCATAAGATTTCACCTGTTATTTGTAAAAAGGACTCAAAAGTAAGGTTTTTAACTTTTACTTGTCTAAAGTTTCATTTATTGGCCCTAAATGGGAAAAAAGCAAATGCACCACAAGAAAAACCAGATGCTGTTTAACTACAAGGGGCAATGTTGATTATCATTATACTGTGGCATAAGAAATTACCTCAAGTTAGTCAAGAGTTCTGCTTCAAACTGGTTGGGAGTCAACATTGAAGCTACTGGGACAACCTTATATAAAATGCATTACCAGAAATAGCTATTAAATCAATTTCATTATCAAGCTACTATACCAACATCAATACTTCTTGTATCAAGAAAATTACAGGAAAGGAAAAAATTCAAGATTAAATTCTTAGGA
Organism: Prunus persica; assembly: GCF_000346465.2. NCBI lineage: Eukaryota > Viridiplantae > Streptophyta > Magnoliopsida > Rosales > Rosaceae > Prunus > Prunus persica. The sequence goes on along the minus strand of NC_034011.1, from coordinate 17,697,209 downwards.
AAGTCGATTTGTATCCAACACAAACATACAGATGTTGGTTTGACATAAATTCAAGTTTGAGCAGTTGTCAAACTACTAACATGCTAATAATTAAAAATCTTCTCCACCCTTGTATATGCAAAGAATATGATAGATATGCTTCCATGATGCACCCATAGACAAGTCATATTGCTTACCTTCTCTCGATATACTGATACCAATTCTGGAGGGACATAGAGCTTTCCTTCATCACCCATCACTGGATCACAGACTGGGCAAGTAAAGGATAGCAAGAATTATATCATAACAAAGATGAAAAATGCATATGACCCAAAAATACATTAGTTTATTTTTTTCTATAGAGAAGAAGATGAACAATCACATTCCATGGAGCCACAAATCTGCAGAATTCAACTGTTGCCCTCATACTCAAAATGATCATGACAGATTGCAAGGCATCCACTCATGAGTGAAAGAACAAAAAGGGCTTACTCTACGCCATATGTTCCACAACTCTGCTTTCCAAATATATTCCTATTATGTCCCTCTCTTGACATGATGGTTACTACAATTTTTAAGCCAATAACTTTAATATACAAGATAAGTTTGTAAGATCTCAAAATTCACTAGTAAATTGACTTAAATAATCTTATCAAAGTCAGCAAGAAGAATTTATCTTTATGGCCCCATTAAAAAAAATTACATTTTCGTTCTAGCAACATATAACAGTTACAACAGAATCTTGAATTTTTACAATTTTAGCAATGTTCTAATTAAAACATATGGCCATTCACCAGTTATTTTGCATTCTTGCATCTTATAACATGTACGACCAAGCAAAGCAAATAATAATCCATATGTATCAAGTTAACCAAACAGATACAACAACGAAAGTGTGAAGGAGAAGCGCTAGTAAGTTAGATTAACATTTTCAGGTGCCCCAACAAAATAAAAATACCGCAGCTATACAAAGGATTAGTATACATATTTGATGATGGCAAGGACTTCTGAAATATTCATGATCCACTCACCATATTTAAGTTTTGGGTTTACAGAGCGAAGTTTATTGACAACCTCCAATATAGTGCTCAAAAACGAAACTGAACCAATATAACCTGCACAAAAATCAACTAGATCAAAGCCACATACACTTCAAAGGAAAGTAAAGGTAGTACTATAAGAAGATATCAAAGATTTTACGATGCTTTCCCCAATTTAAAGTTTTTATTTTATTTTATAGAAGTGTTTTAAATAAAATGTAACCTCTTTCCATCGTCAACTCAGAGGTCAGAACAGTTGCATAAGCCCTCCCAAACAAGGAAATCACACCAATAACTGTTTTGAAGTCTCCAAAGCATATTATAACGCAGAAGATGGGGAAAAGAAAAGACAGGACAAAGAAGTTGAATCTGATTAACTTCATGACAATGGCATCAATTTTTTTTTCTAAAAATACAACCAAAAAAATCAAAGAACCAAAGAAAGAATGAGGCTAAGTGAACTGGTGACAATAGAAAGGTATAAAAGGAATTATTGGCTGCTTTATTTCATTAATATCTATAAGAATGATTTCTTTCAGACTTTTGGAAAGCATGTTTTATGTAATTTTAATCTGTGTGATATAGGTCTAGATTGTGCTATATTCATGCATAGATCTATTGATTTGCTTAGCACCAACGTTGCAACCACCAGTCCTATTCCTAAGCATTCAGCTTTACCCTTCTTTATTTTTTCTGTCTTCTTTGTTTCTTCCAATGGCAAAAAGTCAGAATAACACATTCACTTAATAGTTACCATGTTATACAGGACCAGATCTTCAAAACCAATCCATGAATAATTTAATATACCTGTTAATAAATGAGTGTAGTATAATAAATCATTTTCTTCAAGGCCTTCTATCAATTCCCATAGCTGTTGTCCATTCAAAACTTGACCCTTAAAAGTTGGGTATCCTGCAAATGTTTTCAGGTATATTGAATCAGGATGTTACCTCCATTAAAACTAAGACATCATGCTTGACTTTATACAGGTTCACAGATGGCATCACGCCGCATATCAGGCCTCAAAATTCTGAGACTGTTTGAAGGAAGTAGAAGCAGCTTGCCTGTGTGGTTTGAGAACTGGACTGAATTAATTGGATCCACATCATAGCCTAATAGTTGCAAGGGAAATACAGCTGACTTATTCCCCACATATCCCTAACCATAAGTAAAAGACCAGGAATGATGTAAGGTTAAAACATAATCTACAAAGTACAGGTAGATATCCCTGACCCACTCTCAAATCATATTCATATTTACTCATGAAAACAACAAGGCCCAACTTAAATTAGGACCAGGAAAGATGCACAGGGCAGGCAATTATGGCTCATACACTTCAAGGAAGGTGAGAAAATAAGGGAAGGGACACGATACAGACAAATTTGGAATTTGGAATCACATAATCATTATATTTCAGGACATGTCAAGGGCAGAACTTGGTGGCACGAAACAGACAAATTGCCTGTATCATTAGCAAAAGAAGGAAAATGAGTTGATGTCATGTCCCTTCCCAGAAAATCACAACAAAGAGAAAATATATGGATGTTAGGTCTAATGATGGCGCATATCCGTTCAAAAATATAGGTACTAGCACAATAATTTATACGTCACATACATATAGCTTTCATATGGACTAAAGGCCAATTCAAAAAACACAGCAAATCTGTTGAGAGTAATATAGACGTTTCCTTAATTGAGTAGATAAGTAATTACATTTTGAATGTGGTTAAATGAATTGAGAGTCGAAGAGATAAAGATGGATTAATTGTAATTTAGGTTCACATATTAGCATTTAATTTGGGGGATGAACATTAGGAGGACCTGTGTTTCTTCAGTTGTATCAAGTAGTATGAAAGTTTGATATGAGAATAAGAGTTTATGGCAGTTTTGGTTCTTCTCTTGAAACGTTGTTGTTGGACTTTTACCTGCCTCAAAATCTAGTAAGCTATTTAGAACACGGGACAGACCGTATAACGTATTTTTGCTTACTTATGAGAAATCCAACAACTCCAATTTGGGGTAGACATATTATCCATAGTTCATCACAATCTAATATGCCATACAAATCCTAAATAAGTTTCGCACACACACAAAATGTGTATCTGTTTTCACTAACTTTACCTTGAAGTACCAGTCAAATAAGCACACAATTTATCATTCCACTATCACACAAATACCATTAATGCCATAAAAAATCACATCAAATTCAATACTGGAATTCATTCATACAGAAAGGATACATTCAATATTTTAACTTGTAGAGGAAATTTAAGATTCAAGTTTGGCATGTTTTTTTTTCCTTCAGTTTTCTCAGTGACCAAACACAAACAAAACCGCCAATACCTGGACTGTATGAGATTGAATACTCAGAACTCGACCAGTCTCGGAGGGCAGAACCAAGGAAAGGATTGGAGGAGCCATTTTCGAATTTCTCAAGCTTCGCGAGCTTCCCGACCTTCTTCCTTGCCATCCAATAAAAAGAAAACACAAAAAAAAAAAAAAAAAAAAAAAAGAAGGTCAAAATCAAAGACAAACGGAAATTAGAATGCAAATTCTCAGAAAATAGAAGATTTTCCGAGATAATACTTTACCGGAAAATGTGATTTTCTCGGGAAATTGTCAATCGGAAATGGCTTGCGAGCTCAGACTGAAACAACATAAAGAGCAGCGAAGAAGATTGTGAAATTTAGTGACGGTATTTATAAGGCGGGCAGAGTGACGTGGACTTTTGTTGAAAGTACGGAACTGCCACTGGTCAGATTTGGGTTTTGTGGGATAAGAGGTGCATGTTTTGTGGGTGGAGATGCAGAGTCTAATATCGTAAATTCGATGCATGTGCAAGACGACTCTGAGGTGTAGCAGTACCGTTGCGTTGACAGGTCGAAAAATGCTTGTTGAGAAAGCGGACAAAGATTGGAGAGAAATTCGGGATACGTTTCAGCGTTGTCAGTGGGAAAGAGTTTTAAAATACAGAGGGAAAATTAGCAAGAAGAAAAGAACAGGGGGAGGAAAATTGAAGGGATTTCTGAAAGATATATTTCTATTAACATCTCGTGAGGTTTTTGGTATTTTTATAAATTTTATTAACGTTTTGAAAATTTTTCTAAGCCTCTTTGAAGTTCTAAATTGTTTTCATAAAATTTATATATTTTGTTTATTTCCCGTTTAAATTGCTAATGTCATAAAAACAAAATTCTTCTAACAACAAGTCAACTTTGAAGATTAAATTGTACATATACTCTCGAGATCTAATCATTGAGATTAAAAAATGTAAGTGACGAACCATAGTCCATGCGATTTTTAATTTTTTTAAGCCCAAAATACATATAGCACACCACATCACCAATTCAAAATAAAACAAAACTCAATTATACCCTTCAACCGAACAACCCACTCAAGTTAAAATATATTTTTAAAAACAAAACTCAATTATACCCTTTTCTAACATATTCTCTCTCTTCTGCCGAACAACCCACTCAAGTCAAAATAATTTTTTTTACTTCTCCTTTTGGCATTATGGATGCCAAAGCTCAAACCCCAATTCAATTCCTAGGTTGAACATGCGTTGGGCTTATCCCAAAAAAAAAAAAAAAAAAAAAAACTTCTTAACACTCATAAGTAATGAAGTTTTTTGTTCAGTTGAAGTGAATGTTTCAATCATAGTTAGGTGTATTTTTGTTGTTGTTATAAATGATTCATTTATATCGTTAAATTTTTTATCCTTTTAATAAGTTTATACATTAAGTAAATTTAGCCCGCGCTTCGTAATATTTGTCAACATGATGCGGAATCAGTAAAGTGTCTATTTACGAATTGTCCTTTTGCTATTTCTATATGGAATTGTGCTGTTAATCATTGTCCTTCTTCGGTGGGATTTAATGTTTTTAAAAAAAAATTGGCTTGCAACTTGCTCTTCCTCTACTTTGGGAATTTCAAATGTGTCCTTTGTTGGCGAATTTGGAAGGCTGGTAGCAACTTCATATTTTGCCAATTACATCTTCATTCTGCAAAACTTTCTTTCAGTTGCTTCCGGTACTTATGATCATTTATGTACTGCTAATCATTCAATGAATGCAAGGAGAGCTTGAAGCACTGATATCAATAAGTGTCTGCCTCCTTAGCCTTCGTATGTCAAGCTGAATTTTGATGGGTTTGTCAGAGATATGTCTTCAGCTGCTTCTAGGTTTGTAATTCGTGATGAAAATGATGGTGTTCTTCTGGCTGGCGCTAGCAAAGTGGGTGACACAAATGTTTAAATTAATGCAAAAAACTTGCTTTGAGAGATGGCCCAAAGAAAAATTGAAGAGACTTGTGCAAGTCAATACAAGAATCCATAACATCATAAGTAACCATATACTGAATAACCAGCAGCAATAGTATGATCTTTCTCAATATTAAATATTTCCAGAGCTATGATGGGTATAACATAAACAATGCGGTTGCTTGCTTGAGGGGACAAAACTATATATAGTGTGTTAATTTAGGGTTTCCCAACCATCAAGGAAAATCCCTAACTACACTAACACAAGTGGTAAACAGTTCGAGCCCAAAAACTTAAGGAGCCACCATTCAATACTGGAATTCATTCATACAGAAAAGATACATTCAATATTAAAATTGGAAAGTCCGCATGTTTTCCCTGAACTTTAGTGAAATGAGGTTGATACTTGAGTGCCGTTTTCTCCTTCCTATTATTACGACCCATGAGTTAAGAACACGATTTCTATCATATATTTATAGATGTTTTAATTGAACCATGTAAATATTCAAGTTCACCCAACAAATTTCATATAGAGAGGCTGCCCAAGACGAAGTAATTGAGGTTAAATTTGTTTTATACAATTTTGTTTGCCATAAATAATTAAGACAATAATGTGCAAAACATTTTTGTTAGTTGAACTTGAGATTTGCAGGGTTTAAATAGAAACCTATATATTCGTTGTCTTTATCAGTTGACTTGGCTGCTATATATTAAGAGTTTGAGAGGCCTTAAAATGAGCGTTTTCATCGGTTTTAACTAAGAATTGAGAAGATAACTTCAACTCAATGCACATGATTGGAAAACTAATTCGATTATGTTTGTTTTTTAGTATGCACAGCTTTCTCATAGACTTTTCTCTGATCAATGGTCCCTCGACTTTGATGTTTTTGGGAGAAAAATATGTTGGAATTACGTACTGAAATGAAATTGATGGAAAGTGAGAGGTTACTATTTGCGTGATATAGGGGGTTCAGAAGTGTCCCACCTTAATGCTTGACACTATGTCACATAGTATATCGTAGGTAACAAGCTTCAACAAATGCAGCCCCTCCGAATAGAAAGATACTGAAAAAGGTTTTTGTCATGAATAGTCCTTGAATTTTTCAAGAGTCCTCATTTGAATTCTCAAACTTTCAAATCAATCAATGTGATCCTTAACCCTCTGTTTGAATGAAGAAATTGAAACCCTGAAAAACAAAGGAAAAAAATTACATATGTTGCTCAACAAGGCTGTGTACTCTCCTTGATGAAACCTAAATGTGAAACCTTGAATGGAAAGCAGATGAGTTCGTTGAGCAAAAATTTGAGTTCTAGGACTAAATTGAGCTGTATTTTGATAAAATAATTTGGTTATCGTCACAACAAGAGAGAAGACTTCCCCTGCTTCTTGATGCCAAAGAGCTATCCTTATGTTACTGCAATGGCGACCCAATTAGTTGAGTCCAGGTTCCAGAGACTGGAACACATGTGTCATATAGAATCCAGCAAATGTTCTTGCTTGATATGTCTTCGGTGTACAATTTTTTCCAACTCCCTATTCCATTTGTTTGGCTGGTCATCTTCAAGTCCAAAGCTGATCACGAGCCTTCCACCGAAAAGCCCAACCTATCACAAATGTTGATTAATTGTCCTCTAAATTATGATTTTGTTGTATTTTGAGTGTACGTTCACTATTTTTTGTTTGTTTGTTGAGGAATCACTATTCTTCACATTAGAACAGAGCACTGCGAGTGAAGTTTTAACTGAATGCTTGACCGGGTTGGGCTAATAGCAACATATTCATAATAATTTTGGTGGCAAAATGAGATATACATACATACATTACGAAAAACATTTCTAAATGAAAAGCAGACTAAGAAGAATTAGAACAAGGCAGACTCAAATGAAAAGCAGCGGATGTCCTGATTAGGCAGTGAAACCATCAAGAGCAAGCAATTCACCACATGTTGTCATATGTAATGGCTTTGACAAATGCAGCCTCTGAGTTGATGAGAGGAGCTCAGAAACTTTCTTCATTGTTGGACGAGTCTGCGGACTGGGATTCAAGGATGCAAACGCGATGTTCAAAAGAGAGACCACCTCCCCTGCTTCTTGTTTTGTGGGTGGGGAGATGCGTTGGTCTAGAAGATCCGAAATTGGCATTTTAAGTTCCTGGTCCTCCTTAATTCTCCTGCTGGCGTGTGGCTTAGTTTTGTATTACTGTTTTGGGTTTTCTGCTTTTGTTTTGTTTTTTTGTTTTGTTTTTTTTTTCTACCTGGCTCTCTGGTAGCTTCTTCCTATGTTGCTACTGTGCTGTTGTATTTCTCTTGCCCTTTTTGTGGGGTAAAAGCCAAAAAATTCCTCATTTAGCAGCCGTCTCTTTTGTGGGTAAGTATCGGAAAGTTTCTTTGCAAACTTTCTCTTCTTCTTCCTCAAGAGTAAACCATCATATTTTTCATCTTTGAGTTTTCCAAAATTGATTTTTCGAAAATTGCATTTGAAATATGAAATCTGCATCTAGCTAGATCAAACACTCTCTCATATATATCTAGGTCAGATTCAAGATTGATTTCTTCAAGAGTATGGCGTCTTGAAGAAATTGGTCATTTTCCTTTGAATCCAACTTTTTGGTTTCTGTCTGAGTTTGAGCTGGCTAGCTGGTGCCATGGGATGAAAGAGCTGAAGAATGAGCTGTCATTGCCATAAAGGACTAAGCTGCTGGTTTTGCTAAGTTGGAGAAGAAGATTGCACAAAGGAGGTATAGTTTATCTTCCTAAATAGATCTAGGATTTCTTGAGCTTGCTTGTGTTCCTTTGTAAAAATCTTCTTTGTTTAGTGGATTGCCTAGTCGGTTGATGACCCCTAGTTTTTCCCAGTGGTGGGTTTCTGAGTGAACAATTTCTGGTTTGCAGGTTTGTTATTTTCTGGGTTTATGTTCTTGATAGTTGACTAGTCATCGCATGATGTTCATGCATTTTTGGGTTCGTGTTCTTGCGATTGACTAGTCATCACTATATGCTGTGTGTTTTTTTATTTTTTATTATGATGTGTTCTTGATAGTTTACTAGTCATCGCATGATGTTCATGCATTTCTGGGTTTGTGTTCTTGCGGTTGACTAGTCATCACTCTATGTTGTGTGCTGTTTATTTGATTATGATGTTTTCACACACTTTCACCATAGTTGTTGCTTGCACAGGGGATGCCTAGATTGACGGGTTCTTCTGAGTGCCGTGGTTGTCGCTAGTAATCTTCTAAGCTTGCAGGTACATATTGTTTTGCTCTATGTGTGTGTTCTTCATTATGGTTTCTTATGACTAGCAGTTGACTAGTCATAAGTATATTTGGTCAAGGATTAAAGTGTGTGAAGATCACTGTATCTATTTGAATATCATTTAAATTTAACCCTCATCACCTGTGTACCAATTTCATTGAGCCATGGAGGACCCTTTTCAAGCCAAATGTCTATGGACATACTACCTAAAACAAACTTAGCAAGTCTATCAGCCACAATATTACACAATTTGGGAACAAAGACAAAAGAAAAGAGAATCAAAATTTATAGATAACATGTGTGACAGGACCCGCACTGAATTCATGGGAATCCGCGACCAATCCTGTAAATTATCCGACATCAATTTGATGACGGGCCCACTTGCTAAGAGGGACGAGACTTTCTGCAGAAATTTCAGCAGAGTCTCCACTTAAAAAAGAACATTTCCCAAATTTTTTAAACCTGTTAAAACATAATTGAATAGTTCCAACAGCAGCATGCACAATGTAATATCACACAATTACATAATAGGCCTTCGGCCTTACATCCCATCTTAGTATGGGCGATAATAGAGCATTCTAAAGTGTTTCAGTTTACAAATGAAAACGAAATTCAACGAGAATAGAAACAAGTAAAAGTTTGCCTTACTAAAAGTCGAGGCTTGGAAGTTCGGGTCTCGGCTTGGCCTCTTGATTCAAGTCTATCCACTGCCTGGAGGGGCGCTGTTCACCCGTTTTGTGTTTGGTCCTGTGACGGAAAGGTAAAGTTTCCCATTGACTTGAAAACCATTGACTGGTCAACAAGTCAACTTTCTTTAGTGTGAGCGTGCTACTGCTAGTAATAAAAATTCTAGCAGACTTCTTAAAAATAGATAATTTGCGCCCCAAGTTACTAATTTCTAAACAAGCGATTGTGAATTTGGGTGAGGAATATCTCCCAAGTAAGTTCTTTTCTTGCCTCAGACTGGTAAGGACTTCACAATTTTTCACAGTACAAAACTAGTAGTTATGGCCAGAATAAATGATAAGATAGTAAACTGTTTTAGGCAGGAGTGCCCTTTACAAAACTTAAAATTGAAAGATCAACTCCAGAAAGACAAAAAGAAGGCTGGACTTCCATTTATACCTGGATAGAAACTTCTGATCCGAGCTGGATTGGGTCAACATATGCTGGACTGAGCTATCAACAACTTCAACTACTGAGCCTCAGCTATAAATCGATACCAACGTTCGAGTTCAGCAGAGTTTTAATGTATTTCAAGCCCTGGAAGGCTTTTTGAACTGGCAGAATTGCGGCCTCTTCAGTCTGAAAGGGGCAGAAGTGGTTGGACTTGAGGATTACTGAGCTAGAACTGCACTGTGATGCCTGATCAGGACTCTCCATAAATTTGTTGAGATTTTCATATTTGTAAAAACCCAAACTCCGCTTGTTTTGGCTTTTGTTGAACCAAACTTGTAACGAGAGAAATCTCGTTTTGAATGACTTATTTCTCTAAGTATGAACTGGAAGTTTTGATTTATGGCTGGTTTCTTTTGTTGCTCGAATGAGTTTTTGGTTGCTTCAGTTTGTTTGAAGATTCTTAGAGATCAAGTGATCATTTTAAGTTTTTGTCTGTGGTTGATTTTTGGTTGTTTTATTTGATGATCAAGTCCTTTAAACCTGTTCACCTTCTCTTATATTTATAAGAAATATTTTTGGAGTGGGGCTTTTAGTAATGGGCGGTAGAAATTTAAAAGATCTTTCATTTTAAAATGAAAAGAAAAAAGGGTTTTTATCAATTCTGGCAGATAAGTCCTCAATGGTCAGTTTTTAAGACAATCATTTCCCTGTTTTTCTTGAAAGAGAACCTAACCCCTCTTGAATTCCAACTCTGTGAGAGTTCAAACTGTGATGGTTAGTTTGATTTTCCAGTTTGAACAACTCCCTGTTTCCTGCTTATCTTTTTTAGAAAATATAACCTGCGTATCTTCTGAAAGATGGTGGCTTCTCTGGAGTAGAAACAATATTTCTGATTTATAAAAAGGGTTTTGATCTTTTAGTCCCAGAGTTTCAGAGAAGTCTCTTGCAAATGACCTGCTCCCATTTAATTCCCAATCAACTCCTTTGTGGAAATTGTTGACTTTCTAAATCGGGTAGTCACGCGGGTTCTGAGAATAGTCTTTCCAAAAGATCTTGCTGACAATGCATTCTGGGTTTTTTGAGATCAGTAGTGAGTCAGAAGCTGGGCCCCATTTAATTTCCATTTCTTATTTTTGATCTGCTTCAGTGGTTGACTGCCATTTAATCTTGCCATTTCTACAACTTTGCCATTTTTGCAAAAGACATGGGCCTTCTGATTTGGTTCCTTGGGCTTTCTTTATTTTTGAATCATAGTCCAGTCCTCCATTTTTTTCCATTTTGTGGCCCTTTTGTGAGAAGTGGGACCTACATGGGCCACCTAAGTGGGTTGGCGTGTGATTTCTTTTAGGCCTAAACAGGCGCAAAACAAAAAACTTGTGAGTGGACAAAACTAAAGTTTTGTTACATTTGAAAATAACATATAATAACTCCACCGTTTAGAAAACGATGCTGAAAACAACATGCATTCAAAACCAATGTAAATATATATATATATATATAAGTATGACCACTACCAAACTTGTACTGGGGAAACAATCCAACCAGGAGATTGTTTGACTAGACCACATGGAAGAATCCTCAATTGACCATGTAGCTAGGGAACGAGCCGTCTAACCGGGGGACTAAGCTCACTAGCACGTAAATCCTCAATACTCATACACATATGACAAGTCCTACGCCGGCAGACTAACACCGCTAAAGGTCTACGAAACACCCCATCAAGGGTGCTTGGGTTCCAATATATCCAAGTATCACATATCACCATGTTTCCAATCCAAATATTCAAGAGCCGGGGAGGTATATAGGGTAGTGCTAATAGCACTCCAAACTGACATAAACCACAACCCACTCTCATTGCACAACCTCTTACCAACAACCCCATGTACCCAACACATATCCCAATATAGATAGTAACTCTGAAAATAGCATTTAACAATACAAGATAATCACAATGCACAAATATCCAAATATACTTTTAATACTTTCATAAAAATATTATATTTCAACATTTAAATATAACAACTCATAAATCAAATAACTTATTCTGCAAATTGTTCCATCCTTGACAATAATGATTATTATTTAAACATAACCCACTCACAGATAATCCAATGCTGCTTGACCCTGAGAGGGTCCTACCTGTTGAATACGCTGGGCTAGAATACCTATTGAAGAATACGAATACTAGATTAATTCAAATACTTCGGACGAGAACTTAAAAATAAATTCCTAGATTTCCCGGGATTCCAAGTGTGTGAAAGACAATCGAGGAGTTCCTGAGGTCCAACTATGTATTTCGAATAGTGGAATAACCTCAGAAGACGCTCGGTCAACTGAGTGGCCAAAGTTCCCAAATTCGGTCAACCAAGCATGCGGGGCCCAGAACCTCTGATTTCCAATTCGAAAGTTCCTACGGGTTCAACATATTTTACTAAACACTTCTTGGAAGTTTGGTCTAGATCGAGCGGTCTAATCACTCGCAGCCACACGATCGGACGGTCACTGTATTACTCAAATTTTAAGTCATTGAATCGGAGCATCCGGGACTCCGATTCTCTATCCATGAATTCCTACTCGATCCGGCGACAAAAAAATTATCAAAACACCCAACATTACCTGTACCTACATGATTAGGAAAACTAGTGGTGCAACTTTTGTTCTTGGGCCATGGCCAAAAAGTGACAGGAATTTGCAAGAAAGTCGAGCTAAAAACCGGCCAAAACTTTGAGTTGTAAAACGAGTTTCAAAACTTCAAACTCAATCCTAACCAACCCAACCGTCGGCTAGATGACGTTGAAAAGATGAGAAAGCATACATGGACATACAAATTTGGTAGCTGGAATCGCCGAAAATGACGTTAGAAGTTTTGAGTGAAAAGCGGCATGTTTGGGCTTTTTTCGGCTGCTGCGGTTGCGGGGTTCGTAAGAGGTGGGGTGGGTCGGAGAGAGGGAAGTGAGCTGGTCACTTTGGTACCGGTGGTGGCCGGATGTGGGCAGTGGCTAACTTGAGAGAGGGGAGGGGTTTCGCGCAAGAGAGAGAGAGAGAAAGAGAGTTATTGGTGGAGAGAGAGAGAGAGAGAGAGAGGAAAATCTGAGTTTAAAAAAAAATCCAACTTCGAGTTATTTACGGTTGTGCCACTGCACTTCCGTTGATTGTAACTTCTTCGTTACAACACCGATTTGAGCCCACTAAGTGTCTACGAACTCATAACGAAGCGCTCTATGCAATGGTGGAATTCATTTCCCCAAAATTTTATCGAATTAAAAAGTAACTAAAATGACAGTATCCTTAAGGGCAAAATGTAATTTTATAATTAAATAATTCAATTAATTTATATAAATTAAATAAATGATTAAACATTGGATCGGGATATTACAATGTGGATGTCGTTGATAATCATCCCAGCAACCCCAAAAGCCTCATTGTCAAAGACGATGTCATTAATGGCAATCTTCTCATCTGTCTCAACCACTAAATGATTTGAAGAAAGGTCTAGCACATGAATTTGGGTTGCATTGCCTATCTCAGGTGGTGTGCTACCAGAAACGTTGTTTCCTGCCATTATATGGTTTTCAGCTTCGGGCATTGTCCCCAGTTGTGTGAGATTTCTCCAAACAAGTTGTTGTGGCTTATATTCATAAAATTAAGATTTGGATAAAGACCAAATTATTTGGACTATGCCAAACCTCATGTCACAAAAGAATATCTTTGTTTAGACCAAGTAGGTCCTCTCTTCATCAACGAAATGTAGACTGTACCTTTCCCCCTCAAATATTATATTTCTTCCATGTACCTTACCCCTACAAGTAGGTCCTCTCTTTAACTAAAATTCAGAACATATCAATACTTTTCCATTCTTCTAAATTTTTTGAAATATTTCATGTAAAATTTGACTGTTTGGTTATCTGTGTTTGTGTGCAATGTGTTTACAATGTCATTTTTTGATTTCTCTATTGAAAGATTTCGTATTTTCATTGCTTCTTTAGCTATCTGCTTTGTGATGCCAGTGTTATTATTACTCCATTGTTTTGTTTTGTTTTTTTTTCAATTTCGAAACTTTTCCATTCGAAGTTTTACTATAATGATAAGTAGTTTAAATTTAAATTTCGATAAAGCTTTCTCTTCTTTTCATTTAAAGCATCCACAATCATGCTCCTCATTTTTTAGTTAAAATATAGCTAAAAACACTAGAAAGCTATTTTAAGAGCTCCTTATAAAATTTCAACTCTAACCATTCTCTCTAGTTTAGAGAATCATAAATGTTTTATTTCTTTTTTTAGTTTAGCATAAATGCTTCTTCTTTATATAAAATAATAATAATAAATAGTTGATATTAAAATAGCATTTACGTAAAGCAGCATTTAATTATAGGGAGCCACTAGGAGTCCTTTCTCTCTCCTCAGATTTAGGAGCTCCTAGAGGTCTCCCTATTTTAGGAGTTGGACAAGGAGCATGGTTGGAGTTGAGGTTTCTCACTTCCTTCCTAAATTTTGTCTAAGAAGGTGGTTTAGGGAGTCCATTGTGGATGCTCTTAGTGCCTCATGTAGTTGTTTTTAATTTTTTGCAATTATGACATGAATTTGAGAGCATTTATGTTCTTTGCAATTTTTTTCCCCTTTAGTTTATGCTCGCTCACAGGATTCAGAAATCACTAACAACAAAGAATGATTGCTTGAATGACCTATAAAAATAGAATTGGTATAATTCCCAAGATATTGGAAACCCACATAAAACAATAGTAACTATAGCAGCTGAAGGCATGAACCTTTTTCATTTCATTGGCCTAGCTTAAGCACCTGAATGTGCAAAGAAGCTGCATGCAAGTTTTCCCAATCAGTTTTCTTTTTGTATGCCTTCTAAGTCATCCTTTGCCAGGTCTGAAGGAAATAACTAAGCAAAGTAATCATTGACATAGAGAACATTTCCCTTTGTTCAATTTGAACAAAACTTAAGATTCACAATATCCTTATTAGATGTTTTAAATGTAATGAACAAAATTAATTATAACCTATAACCTGTTATTTCTACCTTTATTCTACTTCACTACTACAAAAAAGCAAAAAGACGACGGTAAATCACCGTCGTGTATTCGGTTTTTCAATGGTCGTGGAATCCACCGTCATCTTTTCCCTCATAAACCACGACGCTAAATCACCGTCGTTGTTAAAATATACAACGTCATCAACAAATACAAAACGACGTCTTTGTACTGCAAAAAGATCTAAAAAAGCAGTCGAGGATGAGAATAGACGACCAACTCTCTAAAAAAACCGTCGTTAAAAAGGAAAAATATGACACATCGTCAACCTCTCTGCATCAGTCATGGAATGGGATAAAAGAAAAGAACAAATTCAAATAACCAAAAGCATCATAAAACTCACCTCTTGTGTGCCACAAACATAGAACCTTCTTCCAGGGTTTAAATTTGTCCACAATGTCCTTATTAATGCCTCTTTTTGACATTTATAGTATCTCCCCGACACAACTCCTCCACGTTCACTTGAGGTTGATGTCTCGGGCCTCATCTCAGCACCACCACTAGTCTGGGTTACAAAATTGAGGCCCTAGGGCTAATTGGGGAGGATTTAGCCAAAGTGAAGGGTGAAGTGACAATTTTGCCATTCTTAAAGGGTTCGCGTGCGCATCATGTGGGAAGGGTAATGGAAAAATGGATGAAATTAGTCAAAATCTAACGGTAGGTATCTTATTGACTATTTTTAACAAATTCGCATCCTTAATTTACCGAAAAAATAATTGAAGGTGCAAATTGACAAATATGGTATAGTTCAGGGGGCAAAACCACATTTAAGCCATATTAAAAATATTTTTCATTAAATAAGGAGCATATAGTAAATTAACAACTTTTCATATTAAAGAAAATTAAAATAAAAACCAATAATATTCAACGTTTCACTCCTACTTCCAGGAAAAGAGATAAGTATTTTTCTTCCTATATGTATGGTAGCTTTTCCCTATTCATATAGTACAGTCCCGATCTCTTGGACCACAGGAGTCCAAGAGATTTGTGGTCACTCACCGTTGGATGTAACTTCAACGGTTCACTCAATCTTGAACTCCTTTTAAGAAACTTTTTTGAAGCATTAGATTAATATCCAACGGAGAGTGACCACAATCTCTTGGACTCCTGTGGTCCAAGAGATCAGGACTGTCATATAGTAAGTAACTTTTCACTTTTCTTTTCTCCATTATAAAAAGCTTGGAGTCTTCTCATCATTCTTTGAAGTTAAGTATCAATTAATGCCCTTTCAAAAAACCAAAAAAAAAAGTATCAATTAATGCTTTTCTGCTTCATATGTTCAGATGTGTCCCACCTTAATGCTTCACAATATTGGATGCTCAGGAAGTTTTAAATTTGGAGGACGTGTCTGGTGGCATCAGTGACTGTTTTTCTTTTTTCTTTTTCTTCTTCTCTTATTGGTGTGTGTTAGATAAATTGAAGAAGAACTAATCGCAAAATTGTCGTTTATTGTTTTGATTTACCATGCTTAGGAATAGGAATGTGAAATTGATCATTTGCTTTCGTGAACTTCTTTGCTCCAAATCTACCACTGTTACACTGCACAGAACTTAACAGATTGAAACGAAATTCAAGAGAGTGGAGTGGTTGCTCTATCCGTGGTGTTTTTATGTTTTATTTTTTACTTGCAACTTTTACAATATTTAATTTTTGGATCTCTAAAGAAAATTGTTGGGTCTCTAGCAAGAAATATTAGAACTATGACACATTGAAAAATAGGAAAGAAGCACACAATTATCTCTATATATCTTCGGTCACCAGGGTTTCGTTCGGGCTACTTGACTATGAAAATGAATGTGTGTGTTGGATTGATTGACATTATTTTCACCTTCGGGCTCACGCACATGACTGAAAGATCCTTCAATATTCTATATGTGTTTTTTTCGGAAATGTATTCAGCTTGTTTCGTAGTATATCTTGCGTAAGGCTCGGTTTGGGATTGCTTTTTTTTTTTTCTTCTCCAAAAATCGACTTCACTTTAAAATTAAGCATTTAAGATATTTGGTAAAAATAAAATATGCTTATTATTATTATTATTTTTTAAAAGCAATAGCCTCCTGTCAATAGTTTTTAAAAGCAGCCTCTAGGTTGCTTTTGAAAGTTGCTTTTCATAATAAGCAAAGAATAACCTTTAATGAATTTTTAATATTCCCATAATACCATAATTAATTTTAAAAAAAGCTTGATTACACCAATGCCTCTTGAAACTTCGGTCCAATCCCACATCCCCATTCCCCCCAAACTCAAAATGGCTCATTTTCATCCCTTGATCAATGTTGTTTATGATCAGAACAAGAAATGATGCGAAGGAGTAAAAGATCAGAAAAATAATAAAGAAGGAACCTTTGAAGGCCTTTTTGAGCTGCTCAGAGTCTTCGGATGTAGGAGGAACTTGTTGAGGAACCCTAAGGGTCGACATCGTCACTATAGCTCTCTCTCTCTCTCTCTCTCTCTCTCTCTCTCTCTGTAAGAAAATCGAAAACGAAAATGGCTCTGGTCTATGAACCGCTGTTTCTATATTATATATATATATATGGTTTTTGGTAGCTATCCATAAATAGTAATATAGTATGGCCTTGCAATTATCCCCACTTCAAATACTATATTTGTTCCTGTTATATAGGTCTCGGTCATTTAATTTTCACAATTTAATTGTTTATTATTGATTTTGGGGCGGTTTACACAGAGTATATAAAAGGGCTTCTTAGATGCAGGTCCTATTTTCTTTATATATAATGGATAGAGGACATCTCAATTCGACTCTTCAATAGAAGCCCTCCTAGCCAACGTGTGTACACATAAGCGAAGTATTTGTCCTTCTTTTTAAACTTATTTACTTCCAATGCCATTAAATAGAAAAGGTAAATAAATCGACACATCCAGCTTTCATGGTTATTTCCTACAATCATGCTCCTTCCGTCCAAAGCCCTCCAGATTTCTTCCCAATCGCTGCAGATTTGTTGCGGCAGTAATGGTGAGTTTTTTGGGTATGAAAATTTTAGGAACCTGATTGTCAAAAGCCAGAAATCAATTGTTGACCAAATAGGGATTGGGTCTTCTGACATTGGGTTGCTGGAGTGCAGTTCCTCACGTAGAGGTATTTTTATTGTTTGTATTTCAATTTCAACAATTTGCTTTGTGTGTTGTTGTTTTTGCGTTTGGTTTGGTATGAAGTCGTCATTTTACCTATTGTTGAAAAATAGGAATTGGTCCCTGACATTGGGTATCAGGCGTGTTGAATTGAGAAATTGACGAGACATATTTTCTGGGTTTCATACTTTCTGGGTTTCTGGGTTTTATACTATCTGGGTAATGCTTTTCTGGGTTTCTGAGCAAGCCTGATGGCAAGTCGAGAAATTGAGGAGATATATTTCGTTCTGTTTTCTATGTAGGCATGACATTACCTATTGTACAGATATATAGTAATTGTTTGATTTGGTACAATAGATATATATAGATGTTGTAATGCTATATATAGGTTCTGTCAAAGTATTCTCATTGGTTGTGTCATACATATGTTGCGATTTGTTTGTTTCTGAGAAAGCCTGATGGCAAGTTGAGAAATTGAGGAGATATATTTCGTTCTGTTTTCTATGTAGGCATGACGGGTCAAGCATAGGCAGATGTCGTTTTGGTTGTAAAACCTTGTCAATATTGATTTGTAAGGACACCAAGCATTCAGATATATGCAGTCAAATTTGTTCCATGTTTAAAGAATTGCAGGTTGATGAAATCGAGTTGACATATGCAGTTGAAGAACACTCATCTTGTCTTCTGGAGACTGACATGGATGTTTGTGTGTTGCATCTTTCTTTATGTAACGAAAATATAAATGCGGTGGATATAAATGTCATACATAGGGGAAGTAAAGTATCTGGCAATGGTGAACAAGACAAGATGGATTCATCCGATAGTGAAGGTAATACGTCAACTAATGAAAATGAGTATTTGGGAAAGTATGCCGCAAAGGAAGGTAGACTTTATTTGTCCCATGATTGGAAAACATATATTAGGGAGGTAGAGCAAAAGTATGAAGGTGGGGTTACTGAGTTTAGGATCAAATTGTGCAAATATGCTTTTGAGAAGGGGTTTAGGTTCATTTATGTTAAAAATGATTTGAAGTGTGTGACAGCGGAGTGTTTGAATAAGCAAAGTGAGAATTGTCCTTGGCGCGTTGATGCCACTGTAAATCCGGTGAATGGCTTCTTCTACATTAAATATTTGATGAATGAGCATACTTGCAAGGGCAGAATTCGCACTCGTCAAAGACGTTTTATGGGCTCGAAAATTGTTTCCTCAGTTGTAGCTGAACAGATTCGAACATAATGTCCAATCATTTTTTCTGTCTCCACCACTTGAAGCATAATGTTCTAGGTAGATATCCAGCTTCTTTGGGCAAAAGATACAGAGATTGGATTGTTTGGTGTTTTACAAGGTGCGCATATGCTCCTACTGAGGAAGCATTTAATCATCATATGAAAAAGTTACAAAAAGATGGTGGTAAGACTATTTTGGGAGTTTTTAGACACAATACCTAATGAGAATTGGTCAAATGCCTTTTTTCCAAGTAAAACTTTCATAGTTCAAGTTAAGTGCTTTATTGTTTACCAATTTATATTCTTACCTGTTAATTAAATTAAAAATTGTGTAGGTAAAAAATATGGTGAGATGTGTTCAAATCTGGCAGAGTGCTTCAACTCATGGATTGTTGTTGAGCGCGAGTTGCCTATTTTCCAATTGTTTGAACGGTTACGGGTGAACATGATGGTCAAATATGCTGCTCGGCGTCGCGAAGCAGAAAAATGGACTACATATCTCTGCCCTAATATGGAAAAAAAATTGCAGAAAGCTGTGGACATTGGGAGGCATTGGGATGTTAGCCGTTTAAGTGAACACGTGTTTGAGGTTCGTGCTGAGTACTCTTTTGTCATCGATATCCAGCAACGTACTTGTTCTTGTCATCAGTGGCAGCTTAATGGCTTCCCATGTGCCCACGCTATTGCAGCCATCCTTGCTTCACTGCAGAATATTATAGAAATTGTTATGACATCCCAATTGTTCCTGTTCCTGATGTTGAGAAAGAGTCCCCGGAGGGTCTCGAAGACTTTATAGTCAAACCTCCTTTAACTAAAATACCACCAGGTAGACCGAGAACGAAGAGGATTAAATCTAGAGTCGAGGATAGAAGGGCCAACAAATGCAGTCGATGTGGTCATGCCAGTCAACACAACAGGAAGACTTGTAATCATCAGATTTGAGTGTTTACATAATGGTTACTTGCTGTCAGTAGGTTTTGCTTTGCTTGTTTCATTTCATAGCAAACCAAATGCAAAAACAACACCACAAAAAGCAGATTGTTTCAATTGAATCATGGAATATTGATTTGGTACAACCAATATATCTTTGGCACAACCTATATATCCCACGACAGAATCTATATATCTATATTTTACGCATGTACCAAATAAACCAATTAATATATCTCTAGAATAGGTAAGGACATGCCTACATCTGATAGTATGAAATGCATTATCTCTACATTAGTATTAGTTTAGGTAAGCATTTCCCAGATAGTATGCAACCCAGAAACCCAGAAAGTTAGAAACCAAGAAAATATATCTCCTCAATTTCTCAATTCACCAGGTCTGATACCCAATCTTTGATTGACATTTGACAATTGTGTGCCCAATGTTAGAGACCCAATTCTTATTTGTTTCCAATAGGTAAAATGATGACTTCATACCAAAACAAACGCAAAAACAACAACACACAAAGCAGATTATTGAAATTGAAATACATAAATTAATGTATCTCTAGAATAGGTAAGGACATGCCTACATCTGATAGTATGAAATGTTGAGAGTTAAGCTGCTTACTAGTATGGAATCAAGCTGCAGAAGTTAATCCTGCAGATTGACAGTGAATAGGATGAAGAATCGAAGGAGCTGAGGAACTTTACTTTTTTAGTAATAGCCGTTACAGATTATGTTAACGGCTAGTTTTCTTACTATTTTAGGAAAGTCTACAGCTGTCCTTCCTTAGCTGTCCTAGATTTTCTGTTGTAACAAATTCTTATCTAGGGTAAGAATTTGAGCCTCCAATGACCTGTGATTGGCTGGAGATGAGTCATTGTGTCCTAGTTTTTAGGATATGTTTTTTGGCAGCTTGTGTCATGCCTTGTGTGTCTGTTGCTGGCTCTGCTGCAATATAGCAGCAGGCTGATAACATTCTCATTTACTCTCTCTCTTTTTGGATTCTATTCAATATAGCATACGTTGCTAGAGAAAAGGTTTTTACTTAGAAAACTGTAAAAACCAGAAACAATATATCTATGCCAAATTCTAACATGGTATCAGAGCTCTAGTCTGATTTTCAGAGAAGGGGCGTGAGCTGTGAGTAATCCTTTACTGGTTGGTTCACTGAAACTCACATAAAAATGGTGGGATCAGGATCTGCAGGGGGAGATCTACGAACTCCACAGTTCAATGGGGCAAACTATGATTTTTGGTCAGTAAAAATGGAGACCATTCTCATAGCCTATGATTTATGGGATGCAGTGGAGTTTGGAATACAAGCACAGCCGGTTATTGAAGAGGAAGTAGTTTCTGGAAGTGAAGAAGGTGAGACTGAGCAAATACCAGAGGAAGCACCTACTATCTCCAGAGAAGATAAGATCAAAAATGCCAAGGCTTTGAGTCTTATTCAAGGAGCACTTACAGATGAACTTTTTCCTCGCATCAGAAATGAGAAGATTGCAAAAGGTGCTTGGGAAATCCTGAGAAGAGAGTTCAGGGGAGATAAAAAGGTAAGAGCTGTGAAATTACAAGCTATTAGAGCTGATTTTGAGTATTTAAGAATGAATGATGTTGAATCTCTGGATGACTACTTGGCTCGGTTTTTTGAAATAGTAAACAACTTGAAATCTCTAGGAGAAGATGTAACAGAGAAAAGGATTGTTCAAAAACTGTTGATGAGTCTAAGTAGGAAGTACAAGTCCATAGTGTCTATTATTGAAGAAACCAGAGACCTTGACACTATTAGAGTTGAAGAAATTCTTGCTTCTGTCAAAGTCTATGATAAGAGAGAAGATTTGCATGATGAAAGAGATAAAATGGCAGGAACTGAGAAGGCTTTCAGCAGTCTCAGAATTGGAAATAATCAAGCTTCTGGAGCTAACAAGAGTTCTCAGGGAAAGTCAAATCAAAAATGGCATGGACAGAACAAAAAGGGCTCAAACTGGTCTCAAGGTGGAAACTTTAATAGCAATAATGGCTCTGGAGGGAATTGGAACAACGTTTTTGATTCTCAAAACAAACCTGGCAGTAGCAGTCAAGGTGGGGTGAAACCACAGTGCCAAGTGTGCCAAAAATATCATTTTGGTGTGTGCAGATATAAAGGAAAACCTAAGTGTGGAAAGTGCAGTCGATTTGGTCATCTAACCAAGGACTGTGAAAGTGGTAAGCAAGTTGCAAACTGTGCAAAGGAGGAAGAGGCAATCACAGGAACAATGTTCTATGCTTGTCATGCAAGTTCAATTGCATCAAGCAAATCTGTGTGGTTTGTTGATAGTGCCTGCAGCAACCACATGACCTCTCAAGAGGCTTTATTGATCAATCTTGATAGATCAGTGACCTGCAAAGTGAAAATGGGCACTGGTGATCTTGTTCAAGCCACAGGAAAGGGAACACTTGTAGTTGAAACAAGAAAAGGGAGAAGATACATACATGAAGTGCTGCTTGTTCCTGGCCTGGATGAGAATTTGTTGAGTATAGGACAAATGATGGAGCATGGTTACTACATCCTATTTGGAGACAACTATGCATTGATATGTGATGACAGCAGCCTTGATAATGTTGTTGCCAAAGTTGCAATGGAAGGAAATAGATGTTTCCCACTATCTATGGAGTCTATCTGCTCAATGGGAATGAGGGCAGCAGTACAAGAAGATCCATGGATTTGGCACAGAAGGTTGGGTCATTTGAACTTTGCAAGCATGAAAAAAATGCAGCAAACTCAAATGGTGTTAGGCCTGCCTAATTTCTCAGAAAAGGAAGGAGTATGTGAAGGGTGTGTGTATGGTAAAAGCCACAGGGAACCATTTGAAAATGAGAAGCCTTGGAGAGCTACCACTCCCCTTGAATTGATACACACAGATGTATGTGGCCCAATGCAAAATGAGTCCATTGGAGGAAACAAATACTTCATCACATTCATTGATGACTTCTCAAGAATGTGTTGGGTATATTTTCTCAGAAATAAGTCAAGTGTGATAAGTGTGTTCAAAAAGTTCAAAGCTTTTGTTGAGCTACAGAGTGGATTCAGCTTAAAGAAGTTAAGAAGTGACAGAGGTGGAGAATACACTTCACATGAATTCCTGGAGTTTTGCAGTGACCTTGGCATGGAGAGGCAACTAACTATTGCCTACTCACCTCAGCAAAATGGGGTTGCTGAGAGAAGAAACAGAACCATCTGTGAAATGGCAAGATCAATGATGACTGAGAAGAAAGTTCCTTTAAAATTCTGGGCTGAAGCAGTTGGTACTGCAGTGTATCTGCAAAATAGATGCTATACCACTACTATTTCAGATAAAACACCATTTGAAGCTTTCACAGGAAGAAGACCAGGTGTAAAACATCTGAGAGTGTTTGGCAGCATCTGCTTCAGTCACATTCCATCAAACCTTAGACAGAAGTTTGATGACAAAGCAAGCAAAGGTGTCTTTATGGGTTATGGCAGCTGTGAGAAGGGTTACAGGATTTTTAATCTTCAAACTGAGAAGATTATACTCTCAAGAAGTGTTGTTTTTGATGAGAATAAATTCTGGAATTGGGAAAGCAAGCAAGATGAATCTGTCCCAATGCCTCTCATCTTTGAAAATGGAAATTCAGAGACAAATGAAGCAGAAATCTCACATGAAATTCACAGCATTGATTCACCAAACCTGAATCATTTAAGCTCAGATGTTGAACATGTTTCTGAAAACAATGGCAGTGACACCAGTCAAGGCCCAACTCCAACTAATACACCAGTAAAGTTAAGAAGTTTGGAGGACATCTATGCAAGATGTCACATGACTATTATTGAACCTGAAACGTTTTATGAAGCTATTGAAGACAAAGCATGGAAGGAAGCAATGGAGGCTGAGATTGAAACCATTGAAAAGAATGAAACTTGGGAGCTGGTGGAAAGACCCTCGGATAAACCAGTCATAGGAGTCAAATGGGTGTTCAAAACCAAGCTAAATCTGGATGGAACAGTACAAAAACACAAGGCTAGGCTTGTAGCTAAAGGGTATGCTCAGAAACTTGGAATTGACTATAATGAGACCTTTGCTCCAGTGGCAAGGTTAGATACAATTAGAACACTGATTGCACTTGCAGCTCAAAAGGGTTGGAAGTTGTTCCAATTAGATGTTAAGTCAGCCTTCTTAAATGGAGTACTTGAGGAGGAGGTTTATATTGAGCAACCAGAAGGGTTTGAAGTGAAAAAGGCAAGTCAAAAAGTCTATAAACTGAAGAAGGCTCTCTATGGTTTGAAGCAGGCACCCAGAGCCTGGTACAGTGAAATAGACACCTATCTTACAAGCTGCAACTTTAAAAGAAGCACTAGTGAGGCCACTTTATATACCAGAACAGATGAAGAAGGTAAACTGATTATTGTCTCTATATATGTTGATGATATTGTCTATACTGGAAGCAGTAATGCACTGCTCAGTGAGTTTAAAAGGGACATGATGCAGAAGTATGAAATGACTGACTTAGGACTCCTACATCATTTCTTGGGGATGGGAGTTCTACAAACTGAAAAAGGGGTGTTTATTCATCAAAGCAAGTATGCAAAGTCCTTGCTTGTGAAGTTTGGTCTTGAGGATTGTAAGCCAGTAACAATTCCTCTACCCACTGGTGAGAAACTAAAGAAAGTTGATGGAAGTGACCTGGCTGATGAAGGTTTGTTTAGAAAAATAGTTGGCAGTCTGCTGTATCTAACTGCAACTAGACCTGACATAATGTTTGCAGCCAGTTTGTTATCAAGATTCATGCATAGTCCCACAAAGAAGCATATGGGAATTGCAAAAAGGGTTCTTAGATACATTCAAGGCACTATCAGCTATGGCATTGAGTTTACAAGGGACAAGAATGCTGTCCTGATTGGTTTTTGTGATTCTGATTGGGCTGGCAGTGAAGATGACAGTAGAAGCACATCTTGATATGCATTCAGTTTTGGCAGTGGAGTTTTTTCTTGGGCTTCTGTCAAGCAAAACACAGTTGCACTGTCAACTGCAGAAGCTGAATATGTCTCAGCAGCTGAGGCAACAGCTCAAGCCATTTGGTTGAGGTTTGTGTTGGATGATTTTGGTGAAATGCAATCTGATGCAACACCACTGTTTTGTGACAACATGTCAGCAATCTCAATGATCAAAAATCCTGTTTTCCATCAGAAAACAAGGCATATAAATCGAAGGTATCATTTCATAAGAGAAGCTTTGCAGGAAGGAGTGATCAAGATGAATTTTTGCAGAAGTGAAGAACAGTTGGCAGATATTTTTACAAAAGCTTTGCCCAAAGATCGATTCAATTTTTTGAGGTTGAAGCTTGGAGTTAAACCAGTAAGTAGCTTAGGAGAGGCTGTTGAGAGTTAAGCTGCTTACTAGTATGGAATCAAGCTGCAGAAGTTAATCCTGCAGATTGACAGTGAATAGGATGAAGAATCGAAGGAGCTGAGGAACTTTACTTTTTTAGTAATAGCCGTTACAGATTATGTTAACGGCTAGTTTTCTTACTATTTTAGGAAAGTCTACAGCTGTCCTTCCTTAGCTGTCCTAGATTTTCTGTTGTAACAAATTCTTATCTAGGGTAAGAATTTGAGCCTCCAATGACCTGTGATTGGCTGGAGATGAGTCATTGTGTCCTAGTTTTTAGGATATGTTTTTTGGCAGCTTGTGTCATGCCTTGTGTGTCTGTTGCTGGCTCTGCTGCAATATAGCAGCAGGCTGATAACATTCTCATTTACTCTCTCTCTTTTTGGATTCTATTCAATATAGCATACGTTGCTAGAGAAAAGGTTTTTACTTAGAAAACTGTAAAAACCAGAAACAATATATCTATGCCAAATTCTAACATGAAATGCATTATCTCTACATTAGTATTAGTTAAGGTAAGCATTTCCCAGATAGTATGAAACTCAGAAACCCAGAAAGTTAGAAACCAAGAAAATATATCTCCTCAATTTCTCAATTCACCACGTCCGATACCCAATCTCTGATTGACATTTGACAATTGTGTGCCCAATGTTAGAGACCCAATTCCTATTTGTTGACAATAGGTAAAATGATGACTTCATACCAAAACAAACGCAAAAACAACAACATACAAAGCAGATTATTGAAATTGAAATACATAAATTAAAAAAACCTGTACGTGAGGAACTGCACTCCAGCAACCCAATGTCAGAAGACCCAATCCCTATTTTGTCAACAATTGATTTCTTGCTTTTGATCATCAGGTTCCTATCACTTTCATACCCAAAAAACTCTACATTATTGCAGCAAGAAATCTGCAGCGACTGGACGGAAATCTGGAGCGATTTGGACGGAATGAGCATGATTGTAGGAAATAACCATGAAAGCTGGGATGTCTCAGACGTGCTAAATTGTGACCATCGAACCTTCTGAGTATCTGTAATATTCAAACCTAATTTGAAACCCCAACAATTCTGCATTGAAGAAGCAAGGAATCAACAGAGATTGGGTTCAAAGGAGAATGACTGTTTGTATAGCAACGTGATTCCCGGGATATGTTTAAGATAATTTCCTTTTCTATCTCAATGACAACTATGGTAAATGGATTCATATTATGACGTGTGAATTATTATCACCCAATTCAAGGGATAATGGGCAATATTGGAACAAAATATGAGGGAGAAAAAATAAAAAATAAAAAATATATCAGAAAATATTTAAAAAGGAATGTAATCCTGTGTGGCATAACAGTCAAAGGACTTGTATCGAAGTCACCAAATCCGAAGATTAAAGCCAACTTCTCAATAGGAAATTAGATCTATATCAACTTTTCAATATATAAAATTACTACATAAAGGATTCTGAGCCTTTGTGCATTTACACGCATTTAAATTAACGTTAATCATTGGATTAATCTAATGCATATTAATCAATCAACATCAGCATCTCTTTACACCTTATCTGTGTATCTAGTACTTTTATAAAAAAAAATACCTTTGAAATAAAATATTAAAAATATCATAACAATAACAAAAATAAAAAATATCTCAGCAAGCATCAACTCTTCGACCCAGCCCTTATCCCCCCGCGGTTCCCGTGGGCCTTTTTGGCCCTGGCAGCTTGTGGGTCCCATGGAACCGGGCAGCAAAGCATCCTCTCTCTCTCTCTCTCTCTCTCTAAGTCTCTCACAAACACATAAAAGTATACTAACCTATGACTTTGACAGACTTAGAATATTTCATTTTTATAATTACAATGACAAAATGGATTTCTCTTCTCTTCCGATGGTTTTGTTTGGTGTTATGTTTCTCCTTTCTGTTTGGCTCTCCTTGCGGGGTGCCATGCTATCCTTGTTATGGTTATTATGTGTGATAGTCACTTGTATGACTTAAAGCCAAAGGGACTAGCTAGGGCATCGGAAGATGCAACTTATTCTACTGCCTAGCTAGCTATAGCTATGGTCGATTATTTTAGGAGCTTGAGCTCTCACTGTCGTTATCATTGACATTAACATCCATATCCTGCCTTTTTTTTCCTCTTTTAAGGATAAACAAACGGTAAGGAAAATTCTCCAATAAGTATTTTATATTAAGGATAAACAAACTGTAAAGTATTCTAGATAAAGTCATAGCATAGCGCACATGTGCATGAAATAAATTACAAGAAGGAAACATCTATGGATACTCTTTCTAAACAAAAGACACATGCAAAGTGAAATGTGCATAAGAATGAAGCACATTCTGATTAGGTAGCCAAAGGATCAAGAGCAAGCAATTCACCACATGTCATCATATGTACCGGCTTCGACAAATGCAGCATCTGAGTTGAAAGGAAATGAGAAACTTGTTTCATTGTTGGACGAGATTTCGGGATGGAATTCAAGCATGAAAATGCTATCTTCACAAGAGAGAGCACTTCACTTGCAAGTTGATGCGTAGGAGGGGAAATGCGTTGGTCCAAAACATCCACAATTGGTATTTGATGGGCTGGTAATGCAGATGATGAGGAGGAGGAGGAGGATGAAGTGACTGATGAGAAAGATGAAAAAAGACCTCCAGGATGTTTTCCCATAATTATTTCCAATATGACCACACCAAAGTTATAAACATCGCAGTTCTCATTCACTTTTGTTGTGTAAGCAAGCTCTGCTAAGAGAAAACCTCAAAGAAGTGGCATTATTAGTTTATAGACATAACTATTCAATGGAATTTTAACGAAACTGTATCATGCATAAATTGACTTATTAGTTTATAGCTTAAGAGAAATGAAAATCTGTTTATTAGTATATTTTCTAAATCAAAGAAGTGAAAATGTGTTTATGTTAACCGCCCCTAATGATGAAAATGAGGCATTGGTCTAAAAGCAAAAGCTTAAAAAGTGCTAAATGCAGAGAACAAGGAATCGCAATATTACCTGGTGCCATGTAGCCATATGTGCCTGCAGCGGCAGTCCAATTAGTCGAGTCTGGATTTAAAAACTTAGCAGTGCCAAAGTCTGAAACACATGCCTTATATTCAGAATCCAATAAAATGTTCGTGCTTGAGATGTCACGATGTACAATCGGTGGCAAGCAATCGTGGTGCATGTAAGACAAGGCATGAGCTAAGCCTTTAACAATATTCACCCTTTTACTCCACTCCAACTCTTTAGCTTCTTCATCTTTGCTCAATATTGCGGCCAAGCTACCTCTTTCAAGATACTCATACACCAAAAACGAGTGTTGTTTATGTGCGCAGAAACCATAGAGCTTCACAATATTCCGATGTCTTATCTCACTGAGTGCCCTTACTTCGTTCAAGAACTCCTTCTGAAATTCTGTCTCGCCATCCCATAGCAGATGGAGTTTCTTCACGGCCACTACGTCTCCAGATGACAAATTCACTCTGTAGACGCTTCCATGTCCTCCCTTCCCAATGCAATATGTGGAATCAAAATGTTCTGTTGCCCTTATGATTTCCTCATACGTTGATTTTCCATCAAAATTTAAAACCGAAAAGGAAATTTCTCCATGCATGTGGTTTTGTTTAGTATCTTGATGGTTCTTCTTTTTTTGCACTATTACAAAGACAATTGTAAAGAGAGCAAATAGAAGTACAAATACAGCTAGAATAGAGAATATGAGCTTATGGTCCTTTTTTGAGCCATGTGCATTGCAGGGTGGCAGCAGAGCTCCAACTTTGCCACACAATCCTTTGTTACCTTTCAATCTTTCTAGCGGAGCTTCTCGAAATGCACTGATGTTGGGAAGGGGACCTTCCAAGTGATTGTAGGATATGTCAATGTACGACAAGCCGCCCAGGTCTTCAAAACTTGATGGTATGGAATCCGAAAGATTGTTGTGGGAAAGACTGAGCGTCACCAAACTCTTCATATTGCTCATTGCTGATGGTATGCTACCTTCAAGTGAGTTATGACTTAAATCTAGTTCGTTTAATTGAACTAACTTCTCCAATTGTAAAGGAATTGCTTGAGATAACTTGTTGTTGCTCAAATTCAGATGGTATAATTTGAGCAAGTCACCTAGAATGCTCGGAATTGAGTCACTGAATTTATTTGTTGACAAGTCAAGATATTCAAGATCATTCAATGATCCGAATTCCGACGGTATATGACCCGAAAGTTGATTTCCATTCAACATCAACTTCACCAATGAAGACAACTTCCCGAATTCTTTTGGGATCAACCCAACTAAACGATTTGAAGAAAGGTCCAGCACATGAATTTGGGTTGCGTTGCCTATCTCAGGTGGTATGCTACCAGTAAGGTTGTTTCCTGCCATTAGTAGGGTTTTTAGCTTTGGGCATTGTCCCCAGTTGTGTGAGATTTCTCCATACAAGTTGTTCTGGCTTATATTCATAAAATCAAGATTCGGATAAACACCGAAGTCTTCAGATATATTGCCCGTCAATTGGTTTTGGTCAAAATGGACTCTTACTAAGCCCGAGCAATTTTTCAAGCTTTTGGGGATTGAACCAGTCAAATAGTTTGTGCCTACTGACAAGTTTGTGAGTTTTCCACCTTGGCAGATATTTGGGGGCAAATAACCAGACAATTGGTTTGTATCTAAGTGCAGTACAGTCAAATTCTTGAGATTCTCTAACTCTTGGGGAATGGAGCCGGAAAGTTGGTTATCGCGTAGGAATAAGATCTCCAAGTTGCTCAAGTTGGCAAATGAGGCTGGAATTGAATCGTTGAGTTGATTCTCGGCCAACTCTAGATCTACAAGAGATTTCAAGTTCCCTATCTCTTTGGGAATCAAACCAAAAAGTTGATTTTTACCTAAGTGCAAAGTGTTTAGGTTTGTTAAGTTACCAATATTTGGAGGGATGAGACCACTTAAATTGTTGTAGGACAACTTTAGATCTACAAGAGATTTCAAGTTTCCTATCTCCTTAGGAATCAAACCAGAAAGTTGATTGTTATCCAAGTACAAAGTATTTAGCTTTATTAAGTTACCAATATTTGGAGGGATGAGACCACTTAAACTGTTGTTGGACAACTCTAGATCTACAAGAGATTTCAAGTTTCCTATCTCCTCAGGAATCAAACCAGAAAGTTGATTGGAATGCAAGTACAAAGTGTTTAGGTTTATTAAGTTACCAATATTTGGAGGGATGAGACCACTTAAATTGTTGTAGGACAACAATAGATTTACAAGAGATTTCAAGTTTCCTATCTCCATAGGAATCAAACCAGAAAGTTGATTTTTACCCAAGGACAAAGTGTTTAGGTTTATTAAGTTACCAATATTTGGAGGGATGAGACCACTTAAATTGTTGTAGGACAACTCTAGATCTACAAGAGATTTCAAGTTTCCTATCTCCTTAGGAATCAAACCAGAAAGTTGATTTTTACCCAAGTACAAAGTGTTTAGCTTTATTAAGTTACCAATATTTGGAGGGATGAGACCACTTAAATTGTTGTAGGACAACCCTAGATCTACAAGAGATTTCAAGTTTCCTATCTCCTTAGGAATCAAACCAGAAAGTTGATTTTTATCCAAGTACAAAGTGTTTAGGTTTATTAAGTTACCAATATTTGGAGGGATGGGACCACTTAAATTGTTGTAGGACAACTCGAGATCTACAAGAGATTTCAAGTTACCTATGTCTTTGGGAATCAAACCAGAAAGTTGATTGTTATGCAAGTACAAAGTGTTTAGGTTTATTAAGTTACCAATATTTGGACGGATGACACCGGTTAATTTGTTGTGGGACAACGTTAGATTTACAAGAAATTTCAAGTTCCCTATCTCCTTGGGAATCAAACCAGAAAGTTGATTGTTAGCCAAGTACAAAGTGTTTAGCTTTATTAAGTTACCAATATTTGGAGGGATGAGGCCACTTAAATTGTTGTAGGTTAACTCTAGATCTACAAGAGATTTCAAGTTCCCTATCTCCTTGGGAATCAAACCAGAAAGTTTATTATCATAGAGATAAAGACAGGTAAGATTTCTTAAGAGACCAATTTCTGGTGGAATTCTCCCAGAGAACTGATTCTGGGAGAGATCAAGACGGTGGAGTTTGGAGAGGTTACTGATTTGAGGTGGGATGGCATCAAAGAGTTTGTTCAAGCTGAGGTCAAGATATTCAAGATTAGGGAAGGACAAGAATGAAAACTCATATAGCGTACCTTGAATACCACAAGTGGAAAGGTTTAGCTTGCTGACACTTCCAGCTGCGTTGCATGAAACACCAGTCCAAGTGCATGGGCTTGTTCTTGGTTTTGGATTGGTGCTGGAAGAATTGGTGGCATTAATATTATGAGTGGGAGGGTCGTACCAGGTGAGGTTATTGAGGGCTTGATTTAGAAATAAGCTGGCTTTCCATTTGAGAAGAGCCTCTGCTTCAGTATGAGAAGTAGAAGTAGCAGAAGGAAAAGCAACCCAATTTGGTGATGAAACATACAAGATGACAAGGCAATAAGGCAGGAAGCATAGTTTAGCGGAAGCTAAAGATGTCATGGTTATTGTTTGTGTGGTATACGTATATTGTATGGGCCGTGCCTTGCTACTTATATATAGTGTGGGTTAGTCTTTGGGGTTCAGTTGAGCATTGAAAAGTCTTTCGGATCTCATCTGTAATCAGTTTTCTTTTGAGTAAAGGTCTCAGTCTTTCATTCTCTAAATTTAAATGCCAATTTTGCATTTTCTGGATGAAATAATGAAATGAAATTGATGGAGGTGAGAGATAACCATATGCATGACATAGAGGTTTAGATGTGTCCCACCCACCTGAATGCTTGAAAAAGATTTATTTGTTTACTTCAAATCTCCCTATCCTCAAAGTCAGGCCAAGTCTTTTTTACTATTGATTGAGCTTGCTGTCATTGTTAGAATTTTATTAAAGAAGATAACAGAGTGAATGAAATTTAGATACAAATTGCGTGCAAAAAGTCTTTGAATAAGTTATCTTTCACCTCAGTGGTTGTTCTTTCAATGGCTGGAGTCAAAGTCTTTGTCTCTCGTTCTTTATAGTTATAGTTAAATGTCAATTTTGCATTTTCTGGACTGCTTTAATGAAATGAAATGGATGGAAGTGAGAGCTCATCACTAGCTATATGCTTGAATAATGTGCTTGTCACGTTATTATTTTTTCTTGGTGCATGGCTATTCTCAGTTGCCTTAGGCGACTGAGAAATCAAGCTCACGTGCCTTTCACGTGACTTTACCCAATTAATGGTCCATTTTCAACTTCTTCTTTTTTCCCTCTTTATTCTCTCACCAAACTAGGTCGTTTATTGATTTGATTTACTGGATAAATTCATTTGATTATTGTGTTCTTCCGATGCCACGACCGATAATTAATAGTCAAAACAAAAATGTCGGTTATTTATTAGCTTGCTTGTCTTGTAGCTATTTCTTCAGATTTTTAAATTTAAAAACTCTGTTATTTGTATAGTATGAAAGTTTGATATGAGAATAAGAGTTTATTTTCGCTTACTTATGAGAAATCCAACAACTCCGATTTGAGGTAGACATATTACAAATCCTAAATAAGTTTCGCACACACACAAAATGTGTATTTGTTTTCACTAACTTTACCTTAAAGTACCAGTCAAATAAGCACACAATTTATCATTCCATTATCACACAAATATCATTAATGCCATAAAAAATCACATGCGAGATATCAAATTCAATACTGGAATTCATTCATACAGAAGGGATTTTTCGCTGAACTTTAGATGAGGTTGATACTTGAATGCCGTTTTCTCCTTCCTATTATTACCTATGAGTCAAGAACACGATTTCTATCATATATTTATAGATGTTTTAATTAAACCATGTAAAATATTCAAGTTCACCCAACAATATATTATTTTATTATAAAAAAACACATTTAAATTCAAGTTTAACCCTATTAATAAAATTTCATATAGAGAGGCTGCCTAAGACAACGTAATTGAGGTTAGATTTGTTTTCTACAATTTTATTTGCCATAAATAATTAAGACATTAATGTGCAAAACATTTTTGTTGGTTGAACTTGAGATTTGCAAGGTTTAAATAGAAACCTGTATATTCGTTGTCTTTATCACTTGACTTGGTTGTACTGAGACTTTGAAACTTAAAATGAGCGTTTTCATCGGTTTTAACTAAGAATTGACAAGATAACTTATTAAAGGAGCCATTCAATTCAATGCACGTGATTGGAAAACTAATTCGATTATGTTTGTTTTTTAGTATGCACAGCTTTCTCATAGACTTTTCTCTGATCAATGGTACTTTGATGCTTTTGGGAGAAAAATATATTGGAATCACGTACTGAAATGAAATTGATGGAAAGTGTGAGGTTACTATTTGCATGACATAGGGGTTCGAAAGTGTCCCACCTGAATGCTTGATACTATGTCACATGGTATATCGTAGGCAATAAGCTTCAAAAGTGTCCCACCTGAATGCTTGCATAATGTCTTTGTCCTTTTACTTTCATTTATTTTTATATTACTCCCTTTACTTAAGTTTACAATGTAAATAAGGAAGTACTTGGATTCAAATAAAAATATTAGAAAATCAAATTCCCACAAAATCAAAATATTAAAAAATCGGTTTTAATGCAAAATACAATTTAGGCTAAAAATGATGGCTCATTAGTCAATATATACTTTATACTAAAATTTCATAAAATCAAGTTTTCTTATTTGATGTGTAAGGAATAAAAGCCGCCAAAAATTATCTTGAGAAAATGATTATTTCAAAAAACCATTTTTCATACTTAGTCAATATTTTTACATAAAACATTTTTTCATGTACGTTATGAATGCATGAAGGGACCTAATGTATTTTTTAGTTTGTGAAATTTTGATTTTTTTTCTTTCTATTGGGTTTAATGGGGGAAAAAGCTTTAAAGATATTTGCTAGATTGCTACTCTTTGTCTATCTCTTACAATTTTTCTTGCTTAAAATGTATATGTCTATCCCTTTGTCGAGGACAATTATGATTGCAACCAATAAGCAATATTATTCTTGACATATGTAATATATATATATATATATATATACTATTTTTCGTATGTATTGTGAGTTCAAACTTTTTATTCTTTATAATTTGTAAGAGGTCCCCACACACATGAAATCCTGACTTCGACATTGCCCAACAATATTTTTTATTATAAAAAACACATTTAAATTCACGTTTAACCCTATTAATAAAATTTCATATAGAGAGTCTGCCCAAGACAATGTAATTGAGGTTAGATTTGTTTTCTACAATTTTGTTTGCCATAAATAATTAAGACATTAATGTGCAAAACATTTTTGTTGGTTGAACTTGAAATTTGCAGGGTGTAAATAGAAACCTGTATATTCGTTGTCTTTATCACTTGACTTGGTTGTACAGAAACTTTGAGACTTAAAATGAGCGTTTTCATCGGTTTTAACTAAGAATTGACAAGATAACTTATTAAAGGAGCCATTCAATTCAATGCACATGATTGGAAAACTAATTCAATTATGTTTGTTTTTTAGTATGCACAGCTTTCTCATAGACTTTTCTCTGATCAATGGTCCCTCCACTTTGATTTTTTGGGAGAAAAATATATTGAAATTACGTACTGACATGAAATTGATGGAAAGTGAGAGGTTACTATTTGCGTGACATAAGGG
The DNA here is from genome assembly GCF_000346465.2 of Prunus persica. Classification (NCBI taxonomy): domain Eukaryota; kingdom Viridiplantae; phylum Streptophyta; class Magnoliopsida; order Rosales; family Rosaceae; genus Prunus; species Prunus persica. The sequence goes on along the minus strand of NC_034011.1, from coordinate 17,662,177 downwards.
TTCAGAAGTGTCCCACCTGAATGCTTGACACTATGTCACATGGTATATCGTAGGTAACAAGCTTCAACAAATGCAGCCTCTTCGCATAGAAAGATACTAAGAAAGGTTTTTGTCATGAATGGTCCTTGAATTTTTCAAAAGTCCTCATTTGAATTCTCAAACTTTCGAATCAATCAATGTGATCCTTAACCCTCTGTTTGGATGAAGAAATTGAAACCCTGAAAAACAAAGGAAAAAAATTACATATGTTGCTCAACAAGGCTGTGTACTCTCCTTGATGAAACCTAAATGTGAAACCTTGAATGGAAAGCAGATGAGTTCATTGAGCAAAAATTTGAGTTCTAGGACTAAATTGAGCTATATTTTGATGAAATAAGTTGGTCAGGTGATGATACGCGATTAGCTTAACAAAGCTTTGTTGGAATGCAACAACAAAGACCAAATTGATGTGAGACCAAAATATAAAGGGCCTATTGATTGATTTGAACGTTTGTGGACTAAAATAAGAACTTTTAAAACAAAGTACCTGTAATAAAAACTCGTTCGGAGAAACTTGTTTCATTGTTTGACGAAATTGTGGATTGACATTCATGCCAATGTATTATCGTCATAACAAGAGAGAAGACTTCACTTGCGTCTTGATGCCAAAGCTAGCTATTCATATGTTACTGCAATGGTAAAATGGTATTTTTATGTTAAAACCAAAAAAATGAATAAAAAATCATATCTTTAAAATAACAATAAAAGAAAATCAAATAAAAAACCAACCAAAAAAAAATATGAAAAATCAAGTTTGGGGGAGTAGTGTAGGGGCTTTTTCGTTCTGGCAGCTACTGGGGGCCTGGGCTGCCGTAAAAAACCAAATGAGAGAAAATTGCCCTTGGGTCTGAGTTCAAGAATTAGGCCCCGAGAATGCTTCGAAAGGTTAGCTGAGCCTTAGAAAGCACCTTGGTTACATTCACCAGCAAAACTAACAGTCGCTTACAGGTAGATTTTTAGCTTGGCATGGGAGCAAAACTATCATGAGTTTAGCATAAACAGAGAGAAGGTTGTGAATTCCTATGAGAAATAAGGGTTTTAAGACAAGGGGGAATGGATTCTAAGAGGGTTTGTTGAAGAGGGAGAGAGATGGGGGTATGATGGGTGTGTTGAGTAGTTTCCGGCAGCTTGACAAAAAATCTGTCAAGCTCTGGAACTTTTTAACAGAAGGGAAAAGGGGAGGAGATGGAGGAATAGCGCACGAAATTGCAGAGGTTTCAGATATGAAATATGAAGCTTGCTCTCTGAATGTGTGTAGTTTGGTTGTTGGGTAGGAGGTGCCTCATTTATAGCTAGTGGAAGCTCATCCTTTCCAAGAAACCCTAATGGTTTCTATCTAATTTGGCCAAGTCTTTCCCTTCCTTTTTCTTTTCTTCCTTTGTCAATTCTAACTAAACTTGTCGTTGTGAAACCCTTAGACGTTGCATTAGGCTTCGTCCCAGATGTACCAGCACGAAAATCATATTTGTAAGAATCAACTCGCTTGACTACGTTGGAAGATTTCAAATACTTCTCTAATTCTTGTATTATCTGAAAAACCCTCTCTAAGGTATTCACAGTATGTTGGTTGAGGGCATTAATAAGCTCTGAAGAAGTCTTGATCTAAACCGAGAAAGAGTCATCCTTCGATCTTCCCTTATGTCACATCGCAGCATGAATTCCTCAAATTTTGATAAGTTTGGATCGAAGGATGACTCTTTTTTGGTTTAGATCAGGACTTTGTCCAGAGCTTCAAAGGGAATTAATTCCTCATACTGTGAATACCTTAGAGAGGGTTTTTCAGATAATAAAAGAATTAGAGAAGTATTTGAAGTCTTTCAACATAGTCAAGCGAGTTGATCCTTACAAATCTGATTTTTGTGCTGGTACATCTACGACAAAGCCTAATGCAACGTCTAAGGGTTTCACAGCGACAAGTTCAGTTAGAATTGACAAAGGAAAAGGAGCACTAGTGGATACACGAAATGGTGGAACACAAAGGTGTTATAAATGCCAAGATTTTGGACACTTTGTTGTGCGATGCCCAACAAAGGAGACAACAAGAAGTTTGATCACAAACATTGACAATCAAACTGATGATCAAGGCGATTTTGAGGAAGATGTTTATGAGCCCCAGCAACCTGCTGAAGATTGTGGAAACGACTTTGAAGCCCTTTATACAACATTATCAGTAGTAAGGTGTACTTTGGCTCAACCTAGGAAGGAAACTGAAGATTGGCGTAGAACTTCCATTTTCCACACTTACATCAAGTCTGGTGATAAATATTGGAAAGTGATCATAGATAATGGCAGTTGTATCAATGTTGTATCAACACTTACTGTCTCACGTCTTGGCTTATCAACCGAAAAGCATCCTGATCCATACAGAGTAGCATGGATCGACAATACTTCTTCAATCTTTATCTTACAAGGATCATATTTGGTGTGATGTGGTGGCAATGGATGTGGTCATATTCTCTTGGGAAGGCCATGGATATACAATCACAACGTGACCATCTTAGGCCGAGAAAACATATGTTCATTCATCCACAAAGGGAAGAAAGTCATGTTGAAGCCACTTCAACCTAAGATTGTGAATAACCCTACACCAAGCAAGGAGGAAAAGAGTCAAGTAAGCAAATCCAAAGCCTTGCACATCATTACTTTAAAAGAATTTATTAAAGAAGTAGAAGATGCCCCCATACATGTTCTAGCCGTAAGGGAATCGGGCGTTTCGCTAATATGGAAGTGCCTTCTGCGGTGAGACCGATTTTAGAAGAGTATCAGGATGTGTTCCCCGATGATCTCCCAAATGAACTTCCTCCTCTCCGAGACATTCAACATGTGATTGATCTTGTTCCTGGGTCAACATTACCCAATTTACCTCACTATCGAATGAGCCCTATAGAACATGCAGAGTTGAAGCGACAAGTTGATGAACTTCTTGCTAAAGGATTTATTTGAGAGAGCCTTAGTTCTTGTGCCGTACCCGCTCTACTCACACCCAAGAAAGATGGCACGTGGAGAATGTGTATAGATAGCCGGGCTATCAACAAGATTACAGTCAAATATCGGTTTCCCATACCAAGGCTTGATGACATGTTGGATATGATGACCAGTGCCACTATCTTTTCCAAGATAGATTTGAAAAGTGGATGTCATCAGATTCGTGTTCGGCCAGGAGATGAGTGGAAGACAGCCTTCAAAACAAAAGACGGTCTATATGAATGGTTAGTCATGCCTTTTGGACTAACCAATGCACCAAGCACTTTCATGAGAGTTATGACACAAGTTTTGAGGCCATTCATGGGTAAATTCTTGGTTGTTTATTTTGATGATATCTTAATCTATAGCACCTTACAAGAGCAACACCTTAGCCATCTAAAGCAAGTCTGCACGGTTCTTCGAGCAGAGAAGCTGTTTGCTAACCTTAAGAAGTGTTCCTTCATGTCTAGTGAAGTTATCTTCTTGGGGTTTGTTGTATCGTCTGAAGGCATGAAAGTTGATCCGGAAAAAGTAAAGGCCATTGTTAGTTGGCCAGCACCGACAAATATCCACGAAGTGCGTAGTTTTCATGGATTGGCCACATTCTATCATCGTTTTATTCGTGGGTTTAGTTCAATCACGGCTCCTCTCACGGATTGCATGAAGAAGGGTGAATTCCACTAGTCTAATGCTGCTACATAAGCGTTCAAAGAGACTAAGGCTAAAATGGTTGAGGCTCCAGTAATGCGTCTTCCAGATTTCTTAAAGCCTTTTGAGGTAGCTTGTGACGCATCAAGGGTAGGGATAGGCAGAGTATTGAGTCAAGAAAGGCATCCAGTGGCTTATTTCAGCGAGAAATTGAATGAAGCCAAGCAAAAATATTCTACCTATGACAAAGAGTTTTACGCAGTTGTTCAAGCCTTGAGACATTGGAGACATTATTTGTTACCACAAGAATTTGTTTTATTTTCAAATCATGAGGCTCTTCGATATTTGGGTTCACAAAAGAAATTGAATTCCCGCCATGCAAAGTGGGTTGAGTTACTTCAAGAGTACACATTTGTGTTGAAACATAAAGCTGGTGTGGAGAATAAACCAGCAGATGCTCTCAGTTGTAAGGTTTCTCTTATAAGTACTATGAGTGTGGAAGTTACCGGATTTGAAAGATTGAAAGAAGACTATTCGATATGTCTAGATTTTGGGAAGGTATATGCTGCACTTTCAGAAGACAAATCCAGAAGTAATGAATTTGTTTTACAAGATTGTTTTCTCTTCAAGGGTAATAAACTTTGCGTTCCCCGCACATTAGTACGAGACTTTTTGGTTTTGGAGTTGCATGCTGGTGGAGTAGCTGGTCATTTTGGGAGAGACAAAACCATTGCTCTTGTGGAAGACAGATTTTATTGGCCAAGTCTCAAACGTGATGTTGCCAAGATTGTGGAACGATGTCGTACTTGTCAACTTGCGAAACATAAAAAAATACAAGGTTGTACACATCATTACCGATACCCCATGTTCCATGGCAAGATATCAGCATGGATTTTGTACTTGGGCTACCTACGACACTGAGGAAGCACGATTCTATCTTTGTGGTTGTGGACCGTTTCTCCAAAATGGCCCATTTCATCCCTTGCTCTAAGACATTCGATGATTCTAAAGTGGCTAAACTTTTCATGGATGACGTGGTTCGTTTGCATGGTGTGCCTAAGACTATAGTATCGGATCGTGATGTTCGATTCATGAGTTATTTTTGGAAGACTTTATGGCGCAGGATGAGTACTAAACTCCAGTTTTCTTCCGCTTATCATCCATAGACAGATGGGCAAACCGAAGTGGTTAACCGAAGTTTGGGTAATTTGTTGCGATGTTTGGTTGGTGAGCACATTAAGTCATGGGATTCTGTTTTACCTATTGCGGAGTTTGCTTATAATAATTCAGTCAACAGAACAACTGGGATGAGTCCATTTGAAGTTGTGTATGGTCATAAACTTAGGGCTCCTATAGACCTCATGCCCATGTCAGCTTTGCATAGATCATTTGCGTCTGCCAATGACTTTGCACGCCACATTCATGACTTACATGCTTAGATTATTCAAAGGATTAACAATAGCAATGCCATATATAAAAGGGATGCTGATGTTCATCGTAGATTCAAGGAGTTTTCAGTTGGCGATTTTGTTATGGTTCGAATTAAGCCAGAACGATTTCCTTAGGGAATTGCAAACAAGTTGCAAGCTCGTAGCATGGGACCTTTTCAAGTTTTGAAGTGATTAGGCTTAAATGCCTATATGTTGGAGCTTCCTCCTGAAATGGGGATCAGCCTAAATATTTAATATTGAAGATTTGGCACCATACAAGGAACCTACCGCTTCTGACAATACTTCTGCCGAGAATTTAGATCCATTTTCTATATCTGATTTTTCTTCTCTAACCCCACTCTTACTGTGCCCTAGCCTAAAGAAAAGGACATTGTTGAAGATATTTTGGATGATCAGATTGTTTCTACTAGACAAGGTGGATATCATAAGTTCCTAGTCAAGTGGAAGAATAGACCAAATTCAGATAGTACTTGGATCCCGACATTCTTGAGCGTTACTACAGTTTTATCTCGCCGGAGTCGAGCTCTCGTCAGCCAGGGAGAATTGATGCGGACATCTGTGACAAACCTTTTAAGATTTACCAAAGAAGGAAGAAACGATCAGCCAATCCAACATTATCATTATGGTTGGGGTGAAAATCTTATTTTCCAGATTTCAATAGGAAAACTATTTTTTTTCCAAATTCCAGATTTCACTAGGATTTCTAGATTTTCTAGATTTTACTAAGTTTTAGTTTCCAGTTTTGAGTACGATTTGATTTAAGTTTCCTAGTTTGTTTGGATTGGTTCCTTTGTGGATTAGGATTCCTTTTTAGTAAGGGATTTTTATCCTATTGTCTCTAGGTTTAGTTTGCTATAAATACTCCCTATGTAGTTCTTAAAATTCAGATTGGAGATATTAAGAAAAGTTTACTTTCCAGAGATTGGAGACTCCTTGGTGTGAAGCCAAGGCGTCTTTTTACCACATATTTTCTGTTTTTCCATTGTTTTCGCTTCCGCTAAATTACCCAAATACTCAACTCCCTTCCCTCTGGGGTCATGGCAAAGGGCAAAGCGCTGGAAGTGCTCTTATGCATGGATCTTTAACAAAATATAGAAACAAGAAAAAGATAACAAAAAGAAGCTCATTTAAAGCATATATACCTTACATTTCCAAATTCAATTCCAAAATTTAACTTCGTTAGAGGAAAACATTGCTTATGATTACAAACATAGCAATTGAATAGTTATTTTGTAATTTTTATTTTTATTTTTAAACATAAGCATGTGGACGCCACAAAGAAAGATGTTAGGTTCTAGATTTGAACATCGCGTTTGCATCCTTGAATCCCAGTCCGCAGACTCGTCCAACAATGAAGAAAGTTTCTGAGCTCCTCTCATCAACTCAGAGGCTGCATTTGACAAAGCCATTACATATGACAACATGTGGTGAATTGCTTGCTCTTGATGGTTTCACTGCCTAATCAGGACGTCCGCTGCTTTTCATTTGAGTCTGCTTTTCATTTAGAAATGTTTTTCGTAATGTATGTATGTATATCTCATTTTGCCACCTAAATTATTATGAATATGTTGCTATTAGCCCAACCCCGTCAAGCATTCAGTTAATACTTCACTCGCAGTGCTCTATTTTAATGTCAAGATTAGTGATTCCTCAACAAAAAAAAAAAAAAAGTGAACGTACACTCAAAATACAACAAAATCATAATTTAGAGGACAATTAATCAACATTTGCGATAGGTTGGGCTTTTCGGTGGAAGGCTCGTGATCAGCTTTGGACTTGAAGATGACCAGCCAAACAAATGGAATAGGGAGTTGGAAAAAATTGTACACCGAAAACATATCACGCAAGAACATTCTGCTGGATTCTATATGAGGCATGCGTTCCAGTCTCTCTGGAACATGGACTCAACTAATTGGGTCGCCATTGCAGTAACCTACGGATAGCTAGCTTTGGCATCAAGAAGCAGGGGAAGTCTTCTCTCTTGTTGTGACGATAATACGTTGGCATGACAATCTCGTCAAACAATGAAACAAGTTTCTCAGCACAGATTTTTATTATAGCTAGTTACTCTATTTTAAAAGTTCTTATTTTAGTCCTCAAACGTTCAAATCAATCAATAGGTCCTTTATATTTTGGTCTCACATCAATTTGGTCTTTGTTGTTGCATTCCAACAAAACTTTGTTAAAGCTAATCGCGTATCATAACCTGACCAACTTATTTCATCAAAATATAGCTCAATTTAGTCCTAGAATTCAAATTTTTGCTCAACGAACTCATCTACTTTCCATTCAAGGTTTCACATTAAAGTTTCATCAAGGAGAGTACATAGCCTTGTTGAGCAACATATGAAATTTTTTTCCTTTGTTTTTCAGGGGGTTTTATTTTTTTCATCCAAACAGAGGGTTAAGAATCACATTGATTGATTCGAAAGTTTGAGAATTCAAATGAGGACTTTTGAAAAATTCAAGGACCATTCATGACAAAAACCTTTCTTAGTATCTTTCTATTCGGAGAGGCTACATTTGTTGAAGCTTGTTACCTACGATATACCATGTGACATAGTGTTAAGCATTCAGGTGGGACACTTCTGAACCCCTATGTCACGTAAATAGTAACCTCTCACTTTCCATCAATTTTATTTCAGTACGTAATTCCAATATATTTTTCTCCCAAAAACATCAAAGTCGAGGGACCATTGATTAGAGAAAAGTCTATGAGAAAGCTGTGCATACTAAAAAACAAACATAATCGAATTAGTTGTTCATACTACTTGATACAATTGAAGAAACACACGTCCTCCTTCTAATTTCATCCCCCAAATTTAATGCTAATACATGAACCTAAATTACAATTAATCCATCTTTCTCTCTTTGACTCTCAATTCATTTAACCACATGCTAAATGTATTTACTTATCTACTCAATTAAGGAAACGTCTATGTATTTACTTATCAACAGATTAGCTGTGATTTTCTTGGAAGGGACATGACATCACCTCATTTCCCTTCTGTTGCTAATGATACAGGCAATTTGTCTGTTTCGTGCCACCAAGTGTGTGTTGCCCTTGACAGTCCTGAAATATAATGATTATCCAATAAACGACAACACAAACCATCAATTACGCATTCCTATTCCTATGCACAGTAAATCAAAGCAATAAACGACTCTACTGTTGTAAAAGTTTGAAGGTGGAGCCCACAGAGGAAGTTTCCTTGCATCTTCCAGGAACTTTCCTTCCCTGTATTTATCAATTCAGGAAGTTTCCTTGCATCTTCCAGGAACCTTCCCTTCCCTGTATTTTACCAAAACCTTAGCCTATAAATAGGCATATCACTTGCAATGGAAAGAGTGACCAACGGAGAAAAGAAAGAAAGGGAAGAAGAGAAAAAGAAGAGAGAAGAAGAAGAGAAAAAGAAGAAAGAAAAGAGAGAAGAAGAAAGAGAGAGAAAATTCAGTGAGCCTCACATATTGTAAACTCTAAAGTTGTAGCCCTATTATTTTATATAGTGAAAAAGTTACTGCTGCTGCTCTCCGAGGACGTAGGCATAGCCGAACCTCGTTAAATGCTGTGTCTCATCTACTTTACGTGCAGCTCAATATTCATACATATTCCAGGTTATTTTTATAACACGTTATCAACACGAGAAGCTCTCAGGTATAATTTTTGTGCTGCACTATTATCTATACTACTAACCACTAACAAAAATGGACCCTTGGTAATACTAAACATATTATCAGTGGGAGACCGTTACTAATACTAACTTTTTTCTTATTTTATTCGGTGATGGTTTTAACCCCACATTTATTTACTGTATGGTGTAGGTTTATTACCCATACATGCACCTTTACTTTATCGCAAATTTATTTTACCGCATATTTATTTTATTTACTGTATGGTGTAGGTTTATTACCCATACATGCACCTTTACTTTATCGCAAATTTATTTTACCGCATATTTATTTTATTTACTGTATGGTGTAGGTTTATTACCCATACAACAGTATTTATTTAAAAGGGTGGTGCGGGTTTATCGTCCACGCCTTTACTTTTATTTAAATGTATGGAGCAGAATTAGTGCCCATACAAGCACAATTTACTTTACCGCACATTTAATTTTATTTAAAGTATGGTGCGGGATTAACGTCCATACAGCAAGCAATTTAATTTATGAATTTAATTTACCGCACATTTACATTTATTTAAAAGGGTGGTGCGGGTTTATCGTCCACGCCTTTACTTTTATTTAAATATATGGAGCAGAATTAATGCCCATACAAGCACCTTAACTTTATGAATTTAATTTACCGCACATTTACATTTATTTAAAGTGTGGTGCGGGTTTATCGTCCATACCAGTAATTTATTTATCAGCAATTTATTTTATGGATTAATTGTGCTGTATGATGAGTTTTTCCAGTATGCAGATCAGGACCAGAAGTTCCTTGATCCTCATCATACAATTACATCAGGACTTGAAGATCCTTGATGATGATATGAGAGCTGGCAGTCTCTCCGGTACTGTATTTATAAACATGTTATTGGACTTAAAGGTCCTTGATCCCGACATGTAAATAAGGACCTAGAGTTCCTTAATGATGTAACAGTACCGTATTGGTTCATGGTGCCGTACACATTGATGATAACTGTACTGGCAGATGAATAGATATGTATTCATGACTTGAGGAATAGTACTATTCACATGAATAGTGACGTATGCATAAATATTAACCATTTTGGGTAAACCGTCACTATATACAAAAGGGAACCTGCAGTTCCTTAAACTCATGGATGTGCAATTAAATGAGATGCCAGAAGTTCCTCAAAATATAGACAATTATGTAAGGGCTTGAAATCCCGAAATATGTACAGAAAATTGTAAAAAATGTCCATACCATGAGAATATGTGGCTTTGGCCTGAAGTTCAAAATTTAACAGTGTTGAGAACCTGAAGTTCCAACAATTAAATGGACAACCCTTGAGGTATTATTGCAAATTGTGGTATGCCACATATTTCTTTGGCATAAGAAGATGATGAATTTAAAGTTCGATTTTGTTATAATCGACACCTCAAGGAAGAAATATATTTTGTGAATTCCGGTTGTTAAGAATACACCGCGAAATGGATAATATTAATATAAACCTCAAATAATGAATTGAGACTCCCCACATATTCTGTTATATCTGGGCCGGAAGCCCATGGATCCAAATATATGAGAGATCCTAAACTTGAAGTTGTGGGTATATAGTAGTTAATGCTCTTCACTACTATATTGCGATATTATCATGGCTTTTACTCAATTCATATTTCATGTCCATTTGAAAAGGGCAAATAAATTCTGAGTTTGTGCCCAGGCCATAAGTTCCGGGCTACCATACGTTGAAATATGAAATTTGGGAGAGTCGATGTGGTTATTTGAACCTATAAGGCACAAGGTTCCAAATCGTCATTTTGAAAAGACGTAAAAACCACAGGTGCAAGTTTAAGAATATGCGCAATTATTATAACAGGAACATATAACAGATAGATTTTTCCACCTGCAATGAAGGTGCAGGCCCTGTGAAATCTATAAAAAAAAAAAAATTACATTATGTTCTGGAAGCCTCTGCAAGAAGATGACGGCGCCTCTTAAGCTTAGCCATGAGCTTCTCGTGGTCTCCCAAAATTCTTTCATTGGAGACCTGCAGCATGTCTAGCCTTCTCAGTGTATCAACAGAGTACGAACTCACCAGTTTCAACAAGGCATTATTCTCTCCTTTAAGTTTCTCAACCTCCTGTTGAGACTCATGAAGCATTCTTTGGAGAGACGAATTTTCAGTAGCTAACCTCTCAACCTCGTTTGCTCTGGCACGCAAACGATCAGCCATGTTAGAAACAGAAACAGCACTCTGAATGCTAAAAGCCATTGAGTCATCAATAGCCTCTTCCTCTGATCTCCCTGTCAACAACATTTCATCCATTGGAATAATGAAATTCCTAGCTACTATGATAGCAGTAGCATCATTCATCATCACAGAATCATTAACTGTGAGATGACGATTTTTGGATACAAAGGATGGACGCCAAACTTGGGCGTCACTGGTTGTTGTGGGAGCATCATTTAAATTGAAATAATTTGTGCAGGAAGAAGAGGAAGCCATTTTTTTAAGAAGGTTTCGAAGAAAGTCTTAGAAAAACTAAAGGTTCGGAAAATGAAGGAAATTGAGTTGAAACGCAGTTTGCAAAGGCAATATCTATAGACGAAAATGTGGCAACTTTTCAGGACCCCAATATCTTCTCGAATCCCCATATTATCTTTTTCTTTCCCAGAGTTCAAAACTTCACGTGGCCTCTAATAATGCCTGTCGGCACTTTCGGCGTTTTTCAAAGTATTATTTTCAAAGCCGATCTTGCTTTACGGATTTCACGGAACTACTTTTTCAAAAGTATCCCGAGAATCTCGCAATTTTCCTATGGTTAATTTGAAATTCACCGGTTCTACCTATTCATTGTATTTGTGTATAAATGTGTTACTAACGAAATTTTCTTTGCAAAAGACATCCAGTTTTCTCCATACCTAGTGATGCGATATCTACTTGTTTTTCTTATCAATGAGCACTTAATATGCCTGAGAAGCAAGACTATCTCTGATCATACATTCAGGAAGCAAGACTATCCCTGATCATGTTTCCGCTACATTAGGGAACTGTGAAGGTGACCTTATGCTCCAATCTCCTGAGGTCTTTCTAGACTAGGAGAAATGAGAGCTTGTTGTTTGCTCCCACCAGCTTCCTTCCTTGATTGCTTACCTTACCTTGCAATCAATATCACAATCTTTTTGCATTTTTTCTCTTTTTATAACTCTCTGTTCATAAGAGATTTTATTTCTTTAGAATGAACATCTGAAGAATGAATCCATGCAGTGATCCTAACTCTGAGAGTTATTTGTTTTTGACAGAGAAGAGAATTGTGATTTTTGCTCTTGCAGGATATAACTAGACCATCAAGCGCTACATTATATTTACTAGGCTGATATGAGCTTGAATGATACTTGAGAAAAGTTTCTCCCACCTAAGGATGTAAGCAATACTTGTGTTATTTTATGCTTATATACCTATTTGATATTTTATCTTGAAAGGTAACCAAATGGGGAGATAAGTCCGTTCCAAAAGAATGGCTTGTATGTATCCATGAATTATTAACGCAAATTTTACAGATTGCAAGTTGGATACATTGATAATACACTGCACAGATTAAAGTCCCATAAGAACAAAATATGGGTATAGCAGTGATCAATATGATGCACGCCTATTGCGTAGCAAATGATATGGATTGAAGTCCCGAAAGGACAATCCTTTGACATGTCAATATTGATATTATACACGCCTAATGCGTAGCAAATTATATGGGTTAAAGTCCCAGAAATTAATTGACATGTATGTATTAATCTGTGGCATGCCTGCAGCATGACAGATATATGGGTTCTAAATGTTCCAACTCTCTAAATAGAGATTATCCACGCCCTACTGTAAAATAACGCTCCATTGGAGGTTATAATCCACATTCTCACATAATAAAAGCCCCCTGAAGTGGCTTGGGTACCCAAAAGTAAAGAAATGCTTATAATTGATGCATGCGCATGCACATGAGAATGGTGGAATCATGAATTGATGAATGACAATTTTTGATCATGAATTGATGAATGACAATTTTTTAGTTTTGGAGTAGCTACTCAAATCATCAATGGGCTGTGTTGATTGGAACCACGTTCAATTATTAAATGTCGACAATATCATTGGCCAAAATGGAACGAGGTAATTCCATTATAAATGAGAATGAACGTGAAAGAACAAACCCACAATACGAACCCCAAAATTTGTTAATACTGAAAGTTATACTTGGGTGTTCGGAATAAAAGGGAATATACCTACTTTGTATGACACACTGTTTCTGGCAGAAACAAGGAATGTTGGGTTTTCTCCATATTTACAGATTCAATTGTGCCCCCCTTATTACACAATTACGGAGACCAACATATTATCTTTAAGGGTTATTAATGCACAGAGCATATCGCCAGAAGCGATTTCCTAAAGATGTATAAATAGCTGGGTAAAAGCTATATAATGTGTCATAAAGTTTAATCCCTTTTAACCAAAATCCGTTGAGAGGATTGATATTGCATAGAGCAAGTCCCTAAAGGACATGTGCTTGAAGCACAAAATTTGTACTCAATATTAATATGCATAAATTACCTCAGTGAGTACATTGATTATAATGTGATTGCAACACATTAAAGCTTCTGCATAATTCATGAAATATTTGTCTCGATCGAGCATTATGCCAACGAAATTCTTGCTTATACTAAGAAAGTATTAAAGTATTTTTATGAGGATTATCCGTTGGACACTTTAATGATTTTCCGGAAGTATATTGGACCGGACATCATATTTTCCAGATAGGGCTCAACTCCATCACCATCATTTTGGGATGATGTGAGGTATATTTGATGCTATTTAAGCATAACACCATATACGGGCATATTTTTTAGTGAACTTATAAATAGCCCAAATGTTCTAAGATATGCGGACTCAGGAAATCTCTATGGTCGCTTACTGGAAAAAGCTAGTCATGAAGTTTTCAGGGGGAGATATTCATCAGGGGGAGCATGGTATTAACAAAGACCTTCATACACTATTGACTCACAGCAGCAGTGTCAACTATGATATTCAGACAGATGATCAACAGTATGGCTTAAAGATATTTTGCCAAGCATCAGGGGGAGCGTGCTGTCAATACAGACCCTTACACACTGTACTCTTTTTCCTTCGTCCAGGTTTTTATCCCACTGGGTTTTTCCTGGCAAGGTTTTAACGAGGCAGTGTCGCACGCGCGTCAATATACACAGAATTTTATGTTACACGTGATTATGTACTCTTTTTCCCTTCGACCAGTTTTTTGTCCCACTGGGTTTTTACGAGCAAGGTTTTTAACGAGGCATATTCCATATCATTTGTGGTCTCCAAGGGGGAGTGTTGTAAAAGTTTGAAGGTGGAGCCCACAGAGGAAGTTTCCTTGCATCTTCCAGGAACTTTCCTTCCCTGTATTTATCAATTCAGGAAGTTTCCTTGCATCTTCCAGGAACCTTCCCTTCCCTGTATTTTACCAAAACCTTAGCCTATAAATAGGCATATCACTTGCAATGGAAAGAGTGACCAACGGAGAAAAGAAAGAAAAGGAAGAAGAGAAAAGGAAGAGAGAAAAAGAAGAGAAAAAGAAGAAAGAAAAGAGAGAAGAAGAAAGAGAGAGAAAATTCAGTGAGCCTCACATATTGTAAACTCTAAAGTTGTAGCCCTATTATTTTATATAGTGAAAAAGTTACTGCTGCTGTTCTCCGAGGACGTAGGCATAGCCGAACCTCGTTAAATGCTGTGTCTCATCTACTTTACGTGCAGCTCAATATTCATACATATTCCAGGTTATTTTTATAACATCTACAATTTACAGCGCTTCTCCTTCACACTTTCGTTGTTGAATCTGTTTGGTTAACTCTCAAAGAATATATTTGGAAGCCTAGGCCCAATATCTTTTTCTTTTATTTAAAGACAAAGGAAACCCTTTTATTTCATGGGCCGTAAATAGAAAAAGAATATTAATAAAAGCCCATAAAGTTAGGAAGCTCAGGCTTTTGAGTTCACTAAAGTTAAAAAAGTTTGTAACCATTTCACTACTACAAAAAGTGAAAAAGACGACCAGAAAATAACGACGGTAGATCCAAAAATAGTCGTGAATAAATAACTTAAACACCTAAAAAATGGAAATGCCCATGGATGTTTTTAAAAAATGACGCACCAAATTAAAAAAGCGTCGTTTTATTGAAAAGGTTTTCTTCGGAGTTAAACTCTGAGCCCAAAAACAATGGCAGCAGCTATGAAGCCACCGACGTAGAAAGTAAAGACGATGGTTTTCAACATTAACCGCCGTGTTAACTCCTAAATAAACATGACCAAATTTTCTTCGCCTGCGTCGTATACTTTCAAAAGAATCCACGTCGGTATACTACAAAACTACACCGTATTAAGTCAATGTACCACGACCGTAAAGATAAATTTATCGACATTTTATTCAAAGTGTACTACGACAGTATCTATTACTCTACTGTCCTGGTAATTGTACTAACAACGTCGGTTTGTTCAATTAACGACGTATAATATTAGTTTACCACGTCGTGAACTTAAGAATACCCTCGTATTTATTTTCTTTATACGTGTGACCTTATCTGTAAATTGACATCTTAATTTTTATTTCTTTTGAAGATTTATTTCTAGGTTTTTTTGTAGCCTACGACAGTAGATCAACAGAATGACAAGAATTGTAATAATTAGGACGGTTTATATAGAAAACCGTCTTAACAAGAAAATTAGAATGAAATCTTACTATTGGAAATTCTGTTCCTCATCATAATTGATTCACAAATGTAAGAGAAATACAATATTTTAGACGTTGATGATGTATGTGTCTTTGTGTCTTTGAGATACACAAAGGCACATACACATCAAAATCCAAAAAATTTGCCTCTAAAATTTGACAACAGCAGCCACACATCAACATCCAAAACATTTGCTTTCAGCAAGACAATTTTTTAGAAGTTGATGATGTGTGCGTGCTTGTGTCTTTCATATACACAAACGCGCACACACATCAACATCCAACTATTGCCTCCAAAGAAGTGAGACAAAGCCAAGGGCAAGAAGAAGTTGGAACCCTAATTGAAAACTAAAAATAAAAGAACGCATGAAAAAAACCCTATTTATACAAATAATCTTCACTATCCACATCGGTTCTATTACACATTGCGACATCTAATTATAATAATCCACGTCGGTGAGTAATACATTGTGGTCATATAAATAGAAATAACCACGTCGGTTTGGTAAACTAAATTCAACTACTTGAAGACAAACAACGTCGGTTATCAATAAAAAGACGACGTGGTAACTTATAACATCACTTCTTCAAAAGTAAACTTTTGACGTGTAGTGCTCAAAGAACCATGTCATTTTCGGAATACCAAAAGTCAACTAGCTTTATTACTTATCACGTCAGTTTCTACTATTATAACGTCGTGGTAAGCACATACTAGGTCGGTTTTTGTCAGAACTATCGTCTTATTGAACTTTGGGACAATATAAATACTTTTTCGTCACTTGACCTGAACTTTTACATTCTCTCTAACCGATAAAAATTTTCAGTTTCCTCTAATTTTCCAAAAGCTGCATGTCTGATTCTCACTTTCTTCCTCGTCTTCGTCTCTTACATTCAAAGATAACTTTCTTCGCAAGCCAAATGTATTTTCTCACTCTCTTTTTCTTTTTCCAATATCATTTGAAGTATTTTTTTTTTAAAGAACGAAATCTTTCACTGGTTTGAAACAAGATTCGGGTTTGAAAAGGACGAAATCTTTCACTGGTTTGAACAAAAATCACTAGTCCCACTCCCAGGTCGGGTGAGGACGACAGGTCTGTCTTGTGTTTGACGTTTTTGTTCACACACCATGACTGTAATTAAATTCGTGCTATTTCAATATTAATCAACGTGGTGTGAGAATAAATACGAACTTTTAAAGATAAAATCGTTGTCTTATTTGAAATGAACGTGAGAGAGAAAAATCTAAGCAATTTTTTATGTATCAACTCATAATAAGACGACGTTTTTATCTAATTTGCGTCGTTTTAATTCTCAAGGTCAATACAAGCTGAGAAACTCATCTCCAAAGGTAAAGCATGCATTGCCGTGACATTCTTGTTTAATTATGGCAGTTTTTATTCCTAGGGCGGAGGTATATGAGGGCCTGAAGGGGCCTGGGCCCCTCCAAAAGTTTCATAATATTTGATTTGTGGTATTCTGTTCCTACAGATTTTAGAAAGTAAATATGATAATTTTGCTTGTGGCCCCCTCAAGATGTGTTTCTCTTTCCAATTAAATATATATAATAATAACCACTTGCCACTTGACTGAAGGTCGTAAATGTTTATATCCTCACGCCAGCTTTGGTTTTTTAAAAAGTAGAATCTCATGTTCATCAATATATTAATAAAAAAATTAAAACAGCCAATCAAATAAAGTTTCAAAAAATTTCCTTTATCAAATAGGAAATAGACTTTTACCCAAATAAAAAAGGATTGGGATTTTAATTTTTGTTCCTATATAAATCAACATGAACTTAGTTCGAAGCAGCCACACACAACAAAAGAAAATAATTGAATTTGGTTGTTTGCTCTCCAACCTCCTACTTCAGAATTTCTAATTCCAGGTTAGATAACTTTACATAGTCATATTTTTTTTTCCTTTGTTTATTTACTTTTTATGAGAATATATTTGTATATGTTCTATGCATAGAATATTATTTTATTTTTTTAGTTTTGTTTGTGGTATAATTTATCATGTCCTTAATAAAATTTGTAATTGGTTTGTAGATGAAGAAACAACCTAAAATTGATGGATTTTTCAAAAGAAAACATATTGAAGTTACCTCATCTGTACCTGATTATAATATTGAGACAATAGCATATGAAAATCGTTCTGGATCTCCAAGAATTGAGACTACTGATAATGAAGTTGATATTAGTACTTTAGAGCGCGACTCAGGGCTACGTCCGCAAATATGGAATTATCCTGTTAATCAACGTGACGAAATTCGACGAGTTTACATTAACGTCGGTCCATACCAACCTATACTTTCCAAGTATCCAAAATCTGGATCAGTAACTCATCAGCGTAGCTTTCAAAGTTCATGGTTCAAATTATTTCCTTCGTGGTTAGAATATTCACCTGTGAAAGATGCAGCTTTTTGTCTACCGTGCTATCTTTTTAACAAACCATCTGGACATTCTGGAAAAAATGCTTTCACTCTTGAGGGATTTCAAAGTTGGAAGAAAGTTAGAGATGGAAAAAATTGTTCTTTTCTAAATCACGAGGGGAAAGATCCTAACTCCCCCCATAAGATTGCTGAAATATCATGTTTGGATTTGATGAATCAATCCCAGCATATACAGAAAGTCGTTGAGAATTATTCTTCCCAACAAATTGCAGACAATCGACTACGACTTAAGGCAACAATTGAAGCAGTCAGGTGGCTTGCATTCCAAGGATGTGCTTTTAGAGGCCATGATGAAAAAAAGAATTCAATCAATCGTGGAAATTTTCTTCAAATGTTAGAAATATTGGCTGCATATAATGAAAAAGTTGCTGGAGTTATCTTAGATAAAGCTCCCAAAAATGCCTCTTACACATCACCACAGATCCAAAAAGAAATTTTACATGTTTTTTCAACTAAAGTGAAGAAAGCAATCTGTGAAGAAATTGGGGAATCAAAGTTTTGTATAATTGTTGATGAAGCGCGTGATGAATCCAAGAGAGAGCAAATGGCTATAGTGTTGCGATTTGTTGACAAAGAAGGTCTTATTCAGGAGCGCTTTTTTGGGCTTGTTCATGTGTCAGACACTGAGGCATTAACTCTGAAAAAAGGTATATACTCTATATTGTCTCATAATTCACTAAATATTCAAAATATTAGAGGACAAGGATATGATGGTGCAAGTAACATGCGAGGTGAATGGAATGGGTTACAAGCTTTGATTTTGAATGATTGCCCATATGCTTACTATGTTCATTGTTTAGCACATCGATTACAATTGGCATTAATTGCATCATCAAGAGAAGTTATTCATGTTCACCACTTTTTCACTAAATTGACTTCTATTGTCAATATTGTTGGTGCTTCATGCAAGCGTAATGATGAACTAAAAAATGCTCAAGCTGCTGAAATTGAGCACATGATTGCAATTGATGAGCTCGAGACTGGGAAAGGAATGAACCAAATTGGCACCTTACAACGTGCTGGTGATACTCGTTGGGGTTCTCATTTGAAATCAATTACTAGCTTGGTAAATATGTTTAGTGCAACATGCATGGTTCTAATTAATATAATTGATAATGGAACTACTTATTCTCAACGAGGAGATGCTGATGCAGCTTATGAGGCAATGACTTCATATGAATTTATCTTTATCTTACATCTTATGAAAGAACTTATGGAGATCACTAATGATCTTTGTCAAGCTTTGCAATGTCAATCCCAAGACATCATAAATGCCATGAATCTTGTTTCTTCCACTAAAGCACTCATCCAAGAATTAAGAGATGATGGATGGGATTCTTTGCTTACCAAGGTGAATTCTTTTTGTGAAGCACGGAACATAGATATCCTAGATATGAATGCTCGTTATGTTGCAAGACGAGGTAGAGCTCGCCATCAACAAGATGATTTTACGATTAAGCATTATTATATGATAGATATTTTTTATGCTACAATAGATTCTCAACTTCAAGAATTAAATAGCAGATTTAGTGATCAAACAACAGAGCTGCTTATTATGGGGTCGGCTTTGGATCCTCGTGAAGTGAATAAATCTTTTAGGATTGATGATATTTGTCAATTGGTAGATAAGTTCTATCCACAAGACTTTGAAGATCATGAGAAGATAGGTTTGAGAAGACAACTTCAACATTTTGAGAGTGACGTCGTTAGACTTCCAGAGTTCAAAAACTTGTCAACAATTTCTGATCTATCTCAATGGATGGTAACGACTAGAAGATCAACGACATATCCACTTGTTTATAGAGTAGTTGTGCTTGTGCTTACTCTTCCTGTTTCTACAGCAACTGCAGAGCGATCATTTTCTGCTATGCGTATAGTAAAAACTAGGCTCCGTAACAAGATGGAAGACGAATTTCTCACAGACTCTTTGATTATGTACATCGAAAGGGAAATTGCAGAAAAGTTTAGCGTTGACTCAATCATAGATGGTTTTCGAGATATGAAAGAACGACGAGTGTTATTTTGATACCTAATTGAATAAACAATTATTTTTTGCCTTTAATTTTTCCAAACATTGTTAAGGTTGAGAATTTGAAATTTTTTAATGTCTTGTTTGGTTTATATATTGGCCCCCCAACACATAAATTCCTGGCTCCGCCACACTGCTAGATTCTATATAAAACGTGATGTTTTTATACTCAGATGACTAGTGCACTCTCGTTAGTCATCCGCATTAATTTTCTGTGCACGTATTTTGACGATTCAGTTTAAGTTATCACGTGAAATTGTCTGGTTAATTTTAGTTTTCACCTGCTTTGGTCTTCTTCCCAGCTGTGGGTCTTCACCTAACACTTTGGTCTTCTTCTCAGCTGTGATGGCCCTCTTTTCCTTTGTTTAGGGGAAGAGGATTGTTTGTATTTAATAAGTAGGCCTAGTATTTGTTGGATATCAGAAAAATCACAAGATCTATCACGAATTTCAAAAAATTTGGGACAGGTCTTATCAGTAACCTTGCAGACTTCTTGTTGGTAATGTGACTAATAAAGCTACGAATTCCTGGAAAATTTTGTAATATTAGAAGATTTCACAAGGGTGTAAACTTAAATATTGTGATAAATGAAAAAGTTTGAAAATTAAATTGAATTAGTTTAGAATTATTTTAAATTATTCTAAGTGTTTAGAAAAATAATTGGAAACATGCTGAGGCTATTTGTAAAAATAGAGGTGATAGAAACGTAGTGTTCGTGATTAGGAGCTCATAGAATTTTCAAGAACTTTTTCCGAGCTCGGAGGTATTTTTGTTGATACTTCAAGTTTGAGAGCATAAAAAAAAAAAAAAAAATGAATACATATGGTGCAATTTGGTTGGACCACCTTTCAAAAAGGCCAAAAAAAAAAAGGGTGGTGGAGGGTGGGGGTCGGGGCTGAAATGCATATTAATTATGGGTGGGCATTGAAACCAAAAAACTAGAAAATCGAACCAAATCAAATCTAAAAAAACCGTGTATACTAAAAAAGTCAAAACTGCGACAAAAACCGATTTGTGATAGTATGTTTGTGTATTGCCTCTTTGAGTAGCCATATGAATGGATTCAGATTTAGTTTATGGCTTAGGACACAAATATTAATTATGTGTTTTGTGACCAATAGCACTTTGAATGAAATTCAATTTGGCTGTATGTTTTTCCAAGAATGGTGTGAAGGTGGTGAGCTTTATTATGAAGATGGAGGATTGTAATTTGGAATGAAATTCAGTTTGGTTGTAATTGGCTATGCATGAGGATTGTAATTTGTTATGATGGAGGTTGTAATTTGTTATGAAGATGGATTGTAATTTGTTGCGTTGGGTTGTAATCTGGTTGCCTTTTTTTTTGCTTTTTGCTGTGTTAAAGTTTGCTAGAGGATGAATTTGGGCTTAGGCCTATTAGAGAATGATGCTGAAAAGTTGTGTTTGGAAAAATTAATTTTAATGGGCTTGAAATAAGGCTGAAAAACAGAAAATAAAGTGAAATGAAATGGGCTCAAGCCTGTTTTATTGAATACAATTTTTGGCTCATGCTCAAATTGGAAACCGCAAGAACCGAATTGGAATCGGGCAGGTCTAGATTGGTTTGGTTTTTTCAGTGATTTCAGGTCAAAATCGAACCTAACCGGACCGATGTTCTTTTCCAGTTCCGATTCCAGTTCTAATGAAAAATGAAACCAAATCGGATTTTACCCACTTGTAATATTAAGGGCTCTGGGTAAAAGAACCAGTTGGCCTTCCTCTAACTTTGAATTTACAATTCGGATTTTCGATTAACTTACGGGATCCTTGTGAAGAGTAATACAAGTTGAGGGAAGATTTTGGTGAGTTTAGAGTTTTCTAAGAATTATTACTAATTGGGCTTAAACTTTTAAATTTGAGGTGTTTATTGGGTGGATGGGGCCATTTGGAAACTCAATTGAGGATCAAGGATTTATAGGGTTAGAGGTAAAATTCTTGGAGTTGTTTTGACGTAAGAATGCAAATTAACTGTTGTAAGTTTAGGATATGATGGAAGAACAAAAATGTATATATATATATATATATATATATACAGTTCTGATCTCTTGGACTACAGGGGAAGAGTTTAGGGAGATCAAAGAATATTTTTGGAAAGCAGTCACTGTGTTTGGAAAGCAATCACCATGGTGACAACATTCCACAAAATAATTGTTACACTTGAACCTAAATTGAAGACTCCTTGGCCATCTCCACATCTATTGCCAAAGTCTTTTCTTATATTGGTGACTTTTTTGCCACAAATCTATCGCCATCAGTACTATAAAAGCTCTTCAACCATAGCAGCAGCAATATATATTAATGCTGAAAAAGAGAAGCTGCTACATCAATTTACAAATGCTCTATTATTTCTGATACAGCTGTGTAAGTACCAAGAATCATAACTGCAGCTCCCATTAAAATTATGAACCCTATAATCAACATCTCACATCCGAGATTTCTGTACGTAGCTGAAATTTTAAGGTAGCAAAAGCATGGAAATAGAAGTGAAGCTGATACACTCAAAAATGCTCCAACCAGTGACACGAGATATGCGAAAAAAGGAACCGCCAAAGCTACTACAACACTGCTGATTACCAAGCTAGTACTGAGGAGAAGGTCGAAGGGTCTTTTATTGCAGTGATTTGGAAACCAATTTTTGGCTGAATTTATTATTGGTGTAACCATTAAAGCATATTTGGATAGTGGATTGATAAGGGTGGTCCATATTGCGATTTTTGAGCTAAGTTTTTCGGTTGGGAGGTTTAAAGTTATTTGTGATTGAACTGTTGACCCAAACATGAAGTACCCTAAAACTGCCATTGATGCATATCCAATGGTGCATAAGATAAAGCACAGGAGGAGGACCTGCAACAAAAAAAACAAACATATTGAAAGTTAGTAAACAGATTTCAAGACCGTTGAAAAAAATAGAGTATCTGAACGATCATAATAAAATATCTATTGCTACATCCACCAAATTTTCTGATACTCATGATATCCATAATGAAATCTCCTAGTGGAAAAAAAAGATTAGGTGATGAAACCCTAGCATAATTGTTGACGAAAGTCGGATGACATGTCACATGTATGTGACAGACAAAAACTAGTCTCAAAAGCTTGAACTGTTAGGGAATAGGCCTACCCTCCACCCTATCGACCAACAAAAAAGTAAGGTGCAAAGAAAAGTTTGATACTCCTTTAGAAAGTTTAAAAGCTTAAGCTATTAGGAAATGAACCCCGAGTGTATATAAAGCAAACAATTAATTTGTACTTACATTCGAGAACTGGCATTTGTTTTTCATTGATGTGTAGAGTGTAGGGAACACTGGATGCGCACAATAGCAGAAGGCATACAAGCTAACAGAAGTAGGGATTCCATTCCAATTAAGTGGAACTGATACCTCTTGGTGAAATCCAATTCCATCAAAAGCACCAGTCCACAAAATTGACCCAAGGATGACAGCAGAGGCAAAAACCCCACTTGCAGAGACATAAGAAAGAAGGCTCAAGTTATCTAACCACACAGTTGGCAGCACAATAAGTGCAGCAATTATTATAAAACATTCTTTTCCTCCAATTATGAAACCAGACACTTGCAGTTCAATGTTTGGAAATAAGTTGTGTAGGTTATCCCCTTCTAGAATTAGGAAAGCTGTTGAAACTAAGTAGAGTTCTGTGTTCATGAAAATTGACAAAACTATTCTTCCCTTCTTCCCAAATGCATGTTCACCAATGTCAGGATAAGTTCTTATAGTAGAATCCTCATCCATGCATCTTTGAATTAACAAGCCCGAGTAAAATGCAGCAGCAGCTATTACAAAAAGAAGTATCAAGCTTAGCCATCCTCCTGATGATAGTGCATAAGGAACTGACAATATCCCAACTCCTGAAACCAAATTAAGAGGAGTAAACGACACACACACACACACACACATATATATAAATCATAACTCAACCTTCAAGCATAATGTGCAATGTCAAAACAATTGTTGATAGCGAAAAAATGACAAGAAATGCTAGAATACCCAAACTGATCATATAATTAAGAAGTAGAACCTGACAGGGCATTAAGTCCATTGAAACAAGTTTTCAAAAAAGAGGTTGTGTTGGTAGTTTGATGATCACTGTTAGTTGCCCCTACTTCATCTGGCCTGCACCTTTCATGTTGCCTCTTCTCAAACACAAGTGGCAAGGTCAAGGATGTTTTGTCCTTCATTTGAGAGAGAGAGAGAGATGCAGGTTCAATATTCTTAGATGATATGGATATTAATGTCTCTGCTTGAAGGTGTAGCATACTCTAGAGAATAAATTTAGAAAGCACGTGAAAATGGTGCCAACATTGATCGCATTCTTATCTTCCAATATAATATCAGAACTTTCTTTGGCTTTCCAACCCTCTTTTTTTTTTTCTCTCAGTGTAGTACTTTTTAGAAAGAGTAGACCCAAAAAAAAAGAAAAAAAGAAAGACTTTTAGAAAGTACTCATAAAGATCTGCTGAACTTAGTCAGACCGAAAAGAAGATCGACCAAACCAAATTTATAATGAACTGAACATAAAATTATTAGGTTAACTATTCATTTACCCATGAATTTGTATGCTACTTTCAATTTGCATTTTGAAATGGACCCTAAACATTTAATCCCAAAATTATTTGATAGTAAAAAAGTGGACTCGTCAGTTGCATTCTAATCCGTGATATTTCTGTAATCACACTTTTATATGAATATTTTTTGAAAATTAAAATAAGGAACCGAGAAGTAAATATTATCAGAAATTATCAACTAAAACATGATATAAATTGATAGTTTTCTGAATTATATATGCACATTTGTGCCAGCTAACATTGGATCAACATATATATATAAATGGAACCCCGAGAACACCCACATACATCACACACATAAAATGTGCTTTATATTAGGATTTCTGGATAAAGAAAGTTTCAGTGGGCCAATTTTAACATGGAGGTAAAGTTAAAATAAAGCTATTCTGCATTATGCAAACTTTTGCTTTAGATTTGGATTACAATGTGGTCACAGATGTCGACCGAGTATATATATTAACTTAAGAAAAAGTATATTCCAAAATATTTTAGGTGCACACTTTAAGTTGTATAACTTATGAGAGAGTGAGACCAATCATTTGTTAAGATGGGGCAAATGCTTTAAGAAGATAAATAGGCGTTGGTCTTCTGCCAACTTATTGATTTTAATCCAAATATGTGATTGACATATGAAAATTAGTATAATGTCGAATGTCCACCCAAAGAGTTTATCGACGAAAAAGAAAAGGATTGATTATCGACCATGCTCTGTAATACCATGAAGAAATTGAGGTTTCACCTCAAAACTAATTGGAAATAAGGAGAGTAGTCCAACTCCTTATAAGCTCATGCTATGTATGTCCCTTAATTTTAATGTAGGAACACTAAAAGTCTACTTAACTATGGTGAATCACAAATTTGATTTATGAAAACTGCGGCAGGTTCGTCATCAGTATCGGTTTCATCTTCATATTCACCACCTAGGGTTTCCGAAGCTACCCTACACATCCTAATTACCATGCAAGTACCAATCCGTCGAAGAAACAATGGGCAGCCCAAGTCTTTTCTGTTCCATTTTGTCATTGTGAAAGGTTAATTAGGTTTTTGGAGTTCTTCTTTACTCAAGACTTTGCTCCTGTATCTGCTTGACAATTGTGCGTCTTGTGATCGGTAGGAAATAGGACCAAGGAAAAATTTTTAAAATGTGAAATACAAATTTTTAAAGGTTCTATAATATTTCTCTTTATTATTTTTCTTTTTGTTCGAGCTTTATCTCTTTTTCTAAAGGCTCTGTAATACAAGTTTTTGAATGCGTGGCTCCTATCAAATCTCGAAGTCTTACACAAAATATAAGGCAAATTTAAAGCTGGAGGGTTAGTCTGGGTTGTGGTTAAGGCTTAAAGGTGCCACTCATAGTTGGGGCCCATTCAGGACCACCTCGTGGTTCAGACCAAAAAAAAGCTGGAGGAAAAAAAATTACATCATTGCTCTATTGAAATGGAGAGCATTTTTGCTCACCACTTTAACCGAAGGTGTACCATCACTACCATTCTCAATACTTGACATGTGTCCATGAGTCTAACCATAATTACATAAATTCAAAGCGAATAATTAACTATGGTTATGCCCATAGACACATGTCAAGTGTTAAAAAGGTAGTGATAGTATGCCTTAGGTTAAAGTTGTGAACAAAAATATTTTCATTGAAATGAATACATTTGACTTGTTTCTAGCGATAGATTATAGAAATTTAAGGCAACAAATAGAGACATGATGTCTCTATTCTTGGACTCTTTTATTCTTGAAATACATAAAAGAATAACTTCTCCTTTGCTAATAAATTTAGGAACACATGTGTTCCTATGATTGGCCTTAGGGCACATATGTAAGAGTAACTCCACCCATAAGGGCTAAGTATAGGGCAATGGCAAGCAAGGGCTGCAACTATTCACATGAATAGTGGCAGCCTTGCCATTTGTGGTTCCACCCATGAGGGCTAAGTCTAGGGCAAATCTAAGGCAAATACTATTCATTGTACTTTATTTCCTTCTTTTTTTTTTATACTTTAAATCATTAATTTTGATAATCTTTTGTAATTAAATTTTCAGATAATATTTTTGGTTGTCACGTGTCCATTATTTTTCAGATTCGGATGAGAATCTCTGTTGCCACATGTCTTATTCCAGATAAAATTTTCGGATATTCATTAAAAAAAATTATAATCTCAAATTTCAGATAACATTTTCACCCTCTAAAATTGTGCCACTTGTCCCATGTCAGATAAGATTTTCAGATATTTAAAAAAAAATTATAATCTTATATTTCAGATAAGATTTTCACCCTCTAAAATTGTGCCACGTGTCATCTCTATCGGATAAGATTTTCAGATATTTTTAAAAAATTATAATCTCAGATTTCAGATAAGATTTTCATCCTCTAAAATTGTGCCACATGTCATCTCTATCTTCTGAATCCCTCTACAAAACTACACCACCAACTCCTCTCACACCATCTCTTATCTATTCCTTCATTTCTCAGATTTTACAAAACACATTCTACTCTTAATGTCAAACTTGAGGAGGGTGTTGGAGAGGCAACAGAAAGAAAGGGAAGAAATCCAGTGTAGACGTGATGAAAAAGATCGGGACGCCGATGAAGAAGAGGAACAAATGCTTGCAGTAGCGGTGTGTATGCTTAATCAATCAAGGCAACACCGTCGTCCTCGTGCCCCAAATGTGGACAAACGTAGAGACTCAGGGTAAGAATCTCTTAGAGGATTACTTTATCCCAAATTCGTTATATCCTGGTCATAAGTTTCGAGAGAGATATAGAATGCATCCACATTTGTTTCAAAAAGTCATGCATGATATTTATAATTACGGCACATACTTCATTCAAAAGCATGATGTTGTTGGAGTTTTGGGTCTTATCCTGGAGCAAAAACTTACAGCTGCTTTGCGGATGCTTGCTTATGGGGCATTTGCAGAGCAGGTGGATGAGATGCAAGGATGGAAAAATCAACTATCCTAGAGTGCTTGGTAAGATTTTGTGATGCAGTGGAAAATTTGTACACGAGGGAGTACCTTCGCAAACCCACGCCGAGGGACTTGCAAAGGCTGCTACAAAAAGCAGAGGCTCGAGGTTTCCCAGACATGATTGGAAGCATTGATTGCATGTATTGGGAGTGGAAGAATTGTCCTACTGCTTGGCAAGGAGAGTACGGGAATCGGAAGGGCCAAAAATGTATAATTTTGGAGGCCGTAGCTTCATTCGACTGTTGGGTTTGGCATGCCTTCTTCGAGGTTGACGGATCTCAGAATGACCTCAATGTCCTTGGTCAATCCCCGGTGTTCGACGAGGTATTGCGAGGTCATTTCCCCCAGATCACGTACCAAATCAACAATACCGTATACTCTGGTGCGGACTACCTTGCCGACGGAATTTATCCTAGGTGGACGACATTCGTGAAAACAATTCCGAATCCCCAATCCGAGAAAGAAAGAAGCTTTTCAAGAAGGTTACAGGAAAGACGTGGAAAGGTGTTTCGGTATCTTGCAAGCTCGTTGGGCAATATTTATAGGTGCTGCTCGGATGCTAGATGAGGAGGTGCTGTAGAGTATTATTATGACTTGCATCATCCTCCACAATATGATTGTGGAGGATGAGTATGACTACGATGCTCCAGAGGTGTTTGAACCCGATCCCATGAACACGGCGTTGACAAGAATATATGAAAGGCTGATGGGACTAAATGGACTACCAATGGAGCCCGAACCGTTAATTCAGGATGGTCGATTCAACAACCCCATGATTGATCGTTATCAAGAAATGCAATCTTCATATGTTCACGAGAGACGTCAAGTTGACTTGATCGAGCACTTGTGGGAGATGAAAGGCAATCACAATGGATGAAGTCAAGATTAGTGCTTTGTTTGGAATTATGCTTTATTTTGTGTGTGGTGTTTTTTGGAATTATGCTTTTTTATTATTATTATGCTTTTATGTATGGTTTGTTTTGTGTGTTGTTTGCAATAAATTAAGGTTTGGTTTTAATTAATCTTTGTTTTGATGCTCAAATGTTTTTAATAAATAGTCATATTATTTAATGCTTTTTTTATTTAATGAAAAGGAAACAATACAACAAATTTAAGGATAATACAACAATACAACATATGGCAAAGGTGTTTCAATACAATCTAATAGTTTTCATCATTTAACCAATCTGTATTGCTACGTCCGTCGTCATGGAAAAGTTTTCTTCTCATCACATCCCTTCGTCTATGCTTCCAATAGGCCTTTGTTTCATGAGACATATGGCTCGTATCCATGACCATGATTTTCATCTCTCTATCATCTATGTCTTTTTCTTGTGCCTGCTGCTGTTGAATTGCAAATGTTTCCTCTCGTGCCTTGTCCACTTCATCTCTTTTCAAGTTTCTCTCAATTCTTAGTGAGGTGTTCTTAGCTATTTGCTCCAATAATTGTACACATTCATTGTTCGAAGTGCCCTCTCTCTTGGCATTTGCCGCCTTTCTCCCAATAGGTCTCGGCGGACGTGGGAGTGGTGACTCCGTTTCCATTGGGGAGTCCAATGGCGAATCGGTTGATGGTGAATCGTGGAGCGGCGTCTCATTCAACACAACCGGCGGACCGGTGGGAATAATTTTGAATCTCGAGCAATCCTTCACAACTTCTCAACATTGGAAATGCACGAAACTTTTTTTGCCTTGCCCCATGGCACCGAACCACATGTGTGCTTGTATGATCTATTAAAAATAAATAATTGGAAGTGCAAGAAAAAAAAATTTATTATGCAAGAAAATATAAACTATTTTGAAATGCAAGAATAAAATTGATTATGCAAGAAAATATAGAAAAATTGGAAATGCAAAAAGAAAAAAAAGATTATGCAAGAAAAAGAAATAGAATATGCAAAAACAAAAAAAAGTTACATTAAATTGATGAAAATGGCAATTATAAATATTTTACCTTATCGGATAGATTTTGACCTCTTCGAATGTTCTCCCTTGCTTTTGTCAAGGCATTTCTCCATTTCCCTAACTCTTTATTCAGAAGTTTCCATCTACTAGACAACGCCATTTTGGTCCGAATGGAACCCGATCTTTGACAAAATTCTCCATGAATTTTGCTCCACATATGATGGAACTTCATCTCATTGCCGTGATAGGGTCATGACTACGTTCACTCAAGATTGACACAACGCAATATCTTCCTGAGTTGACCACGAGCCTCCGGTTTCGACAGAAGATGCCATTTGTTTTTGTTTTTTTTTTTTCATACAAATGGAAAGTAGTAGAAAAATGTGAGTGGAGAGTAAAAAATATTGGAAGGAGAAGAGTTTGTATGGAGAATTGGTGTGGAAAGTGAATAATGTGAGGGGAGAGTAAAAAATATTGGATGGAGAAGAAGAAATTGTATGAAGATTTAGTGTGGAAAGTAAATAAAATGGTTAGGTATTTATAGGGAAAAAATACAGAATTTTTTGGTTTTTTTTTAAAAAAAAAATTTCAAAATTTTTCGATTTTTTTTGCAATTTTTTTAGCCAAAAAAACGAGAACCGTCGGATTTCTGGAAAAAAACAGATCGAAGCGTCCCGATTGCGACACGTGGTACATGCCAGTTGGGTTCTGTCAGCGCTGACATCAGCGCACAGAAGTCAAATTTTTTTCCGCGCCAACGCGTGAAACTCACTCGCCAACGGTAAAAAAAATTTGAATTACCCTGCGCTGACGTCACAGCCCTCGGGCTGAAGCCCAGGCGAAACTTGCCCTTGGGCCTGCTCGGGCTGGTGGGACCCAGCTCTTGCCCGGGCCTCTTCTCTCGCGCTGGAGGCTGTTTGGGCTCTGTCAGGGGGCCTTTTGCCCGGGTTTGAAGTAGCGCTGGAGCTGCTCTAATAAATGAAACCATAGAGACACGATGGTGTTAGCAATCTTCTGTGAGGGAGCCATTTTTTCCTAGGAGAGAATAGGAGTGTTGCTTCTCAGCCTCAAAAATCTCAAATGCTTAAACGCTAAATAGGAAGAGAGACACAAGATTCTTTAAATAGTGCTTAAAACAAGTGAAATCCAATATGTCTCGTACGTGGCCGGCCATGCCAAGTCAATGGGCCTATTGGGCCTGTTGAAATTAAGTTGTCATACAACTCAAGTGACAAGCTCAAGAGGCCTAAAATCCCGAATTGTATTTTAAGGCCTAACCTAACATCATACGTTTGATTACTTAATTTCTTGATCACTTTTGGTTTAATTGATTAACTAAACTTAACTAACATAATTGGCTTAATCATCTTCATTAGTTTTTCCTAGGCTCAAGCTTTATATTTAGTCAGAAAGTGCGTGATTAGAAACCGAATATAATCATGACACAATTATAATCGACCAACTACAATATAATCACGAAACTGAAACTGAAAAGTGACATTGAGTACAAATTATCATACCATATGCATATCGAATAAGATATTTTGATTACAATCTATAAAATTCGAGTTCGGCCGGTTTAGGACGAGAGAGAGAGAGAGAGAGAGAGAGAGAGAGAGAGAGAGAGAGAGAGAGGTGTTTTCAACTGGAAGTTAAAGAAGACTCAAGACTGAGTGATGAAAACATAAAAAGAGGGAAAGATATATCTGAGAAAAATCCTTGAAAACGGGGGTTAGTATTAATTTATACTAATAGACCGCAATAAAAAAAAAATTGAAATGCCTCATGTGCTTTCAATTTTGTCTCAGTTTGCCCCTGAACTTTAAGATGACCTTGTATACCTCCTGAGCTTTATTTCCGTGAGTCACGTTACCCCACTGTCTATTTTGTGGAAAGAATCATTAAGTTGGCTGAGGTGGCATGGGTAATTTTAACTTTTAACTTTCCATTTGATTTTCATCCTCTTAACATTTCTCTAGCTGCTTCCAATTCCCGGCGCATCTTGCGAGGCAAATTTTTCTGTTCCAGGTCCAGACATATCAAGTTACATGCAGAATAAATAAATAAAACTATCAATCAAACATAGATATGAAAAATCCTAGACTTTGATGAGTGATTATAGTCACCTCACGCTCCTGCTTCCTCTTTACTTTCATTTTTAAGTCTTCGGCTTGTTGGGCACTGATTACCTCATTTCCAGAATGCTTTTCTCTTCCAAGGGATGCCTGTCAATGAAAAACTCTGATGTCATGGTGTACATTGTTACTTCCCATTTAAGAAAAATACTTGCAGTAGAAAAAAAAAAATTTGTCATCTTAGTGAAAATTAAGGCTATGTTGAAGATCTAAGATTGCACTTAATAGCATTCTTACTCCTATCAGCAAAAAGAACTAAAACATGGGAACACGAACAGATATATAATAATATAAATGGCATTTTAAGTGCCCATATCAAGGATATTTTCAATATGTTGGAATTTTTTTTTCTTATGTCAATTTTGTAGTCAGTTAACTAAACAAAATTTGTACATGAAGAAATCATGTTGACAAAACAAACATCATTGAAACAAGAAATTACCTTAGCTGCATTCACTACCATCTTCTTTTCCTTTTCTGTCTGAAACCAGGTCTTCTTGCGGCGTGAATAAATTTCATCTTTGTGTGCAATCATATTCTCTGCCTGTATAAAGGCCACAAACATAAAATCAGAGAAATGATAACAGATAACATCAACTTTCCTAGGATCAACCATCTGATTGCAGATTGTGCGCTCAAAATGACAACAATTAGGCAGGAAAGGGAAGAGAGGTGTGAAATACCTTTGTTGCTTCCATTTCAGCTTTTCTCAATGCTTGTTCTTCCCTGCATATGTTGACAATCTTTAATAGTTTCACAAAAGACAATTAAATAAGTAAACCTATGTGAAGCACAATACTAAAACCTTTCTTCTAGCAGAATTGCAGCCACTTGATCTTCCATTTGCTCAATTATCTGGGACCACTTAATAATTGATTGTTCGGCAACAATTCGACTCTTCAGTTTTGAACCAGCTCTTTTTGCCTATTAAATTGAATACCCCATGTAACAAGTAGGTTAAAATCATAATTTTACTAAAACCACAACATCAATTTTGAACTTGGATAAGAGTACAAAATAGATATGTAAACGTAAATGCTGGATCTCAAGAGCATTAATTAGAAAATTTTGAGTATGAACCCGTAAAAGAAGAAACAGCCTTAGAACAGTGTAAGGAAGAAGAAGATGCTCACAATGGTTTTCAAAAGAGATCGGTCATTATCTGTCACAAAAGTAACAGCATATCCTTCTCTACCAGCCCTTGCTGTACGACCCACACGATGGACATAGCTGCACCAAGAAATAAACATAGTTGAAGTCAAAAGGAAGCACAAATGAGATTAAAGAGGAATAACACACACACCATAAGTGCATACAGAAAATGCGAAATGCAAACAAGCAGTACTTATGACGGTATGCTAATGGTAGGACTATGATGAACCTATTGTAACAATGAGAGATCCTGTCATTACCTTGTAAGATCAGTAGGACATTCATAGTTGATAACTGTCTGAACACCAGCAATGTCAATGCCCTACAGAAGTTAGTGATTTATTAGTTTCTATAAAGCAGCAAACTTTTCATATTTCATGCAGAGTCCAGATGGAGGAGGAGGAAAAGACCACAATCCAACAACCTCACCCGTCTCCTTGCCCATCAAATACACAGGCAAAAAAATAAAATAACATATGGAGGCTAACAAGGGGACTCCAAGAGCAGAGGTGGATTATAATAATAGATTATTACGGGCACCAGTTTTCTTGAAATTCTGGCTGGAAATCCATATGAAGTTTTTTAATAAATGAATGTGTAGTTTCCTACGTGTAACAGGGGCAGTATGATAATGACCATTAAGAATTGGTACAATGCCCAACATCAGCCAAAGTCTGAGAAAGTAAGATTAAAATACAAAGGCATGAGTGACTAAGATGCTCACACACATCTAGCAGCACTAATGTATACCAAAAAAGAAATTTGAACAAGTTCTTACCCGGGAAACCAAATCAGTTGCAATCAAAAAATCAACGTTCTGCTTCCTGAAAAGTTCCAACGCCTACACAAACAATAAAAAGTAGGATTGTCACAGATTAAAATTAAAGACGGTAGTAAGATATAAGCAACAGACTATCGCATATACCCAACAGGTTTCGATTATAAATGTGTGCATATATGTAGGACAATACAACAAACTGATTATACAAAGAACTCGGACAAACAAACAGTATATCAAGGCACTCAAGTACTCACATGTAGACGCTGGTCTTGAGAAAGATTTCCATGAAGCTCAGCCGCTTTAAAGCCAGCTAACCCAAATAAAATCTTCAACCTATGTGCAGCCAGTTTTGTGCCACTGACAGAAGATGAAATATGATTATACAAAACTGATGAAAGATATCAAGTCATCAACCGAAATAAGGAACTAAACTCAAATATTAATTTATTAAGACAATAACAGCTACCAGCAAGACTACAAACCTGAATATTATCACTCTAGAAGTGAATGTCTTTGAACACAATGCAAGTAGAACTGCTTCCTTATTTACTTCACGCATTCGTCGTATCCTAACCACCCTACATGTCAGTCATAATGACAACAGACAGAGGTGATCAATCATACAGAAAGTTTTTAACATATACGTGCTCACGATTGAATTATATAATCAAATTCTGCAACATTTATAACTAAGTTTATCAAAGCACAAACGAGTCTAAACGAATTACTCCTCGGTTAGTGCCACTGGCCGTTTAGCAGATGGGTCGGCTGAGAGACGTAGTGGTTTGGAAAGAGAAAGCTTGACAAGTTCATCAACTTCAGTAGTCATCGTAGCTGAAAATAGCATGGTCTGTCTCCTTTTGGGGCATAAACGAATCTGGCATGCAAACCATGAATGATTAAAAAGTGTGAAATAATTCCAAAAAGACAGATAAAAAAGCATATATTTTGGTTTTTCAGGAAATCAGCTATATCCCAATTGTTATCATGCATGCATCAAAGGAGAGCAGAGCATACCAGCTCGCGAATTTCAGCACTAAATCCAACCTCCAAAAGTCGATCTGCCTCATCAAGAATTAGAACAGCAAGATCTTCCAAATCCACAGACATAGAATTATGTAAATGATCTATAATGCGTCCTGG
Source organism: Prunus persica (assembly GCF_000346465.2). NCBI lineage: Eukaryota > Viridiplantae > Streptophyta > Magnoliopsida > Rosales > Rosaceae > Prunus > Prunus persica. The sequence continues at coordinate 17,627,500 of NC_034011.1, read as the reverse complement.
AGTAGCCACAACAATATCTGGCTTTGACCTCAGGGCTGCCTCTTGCGCCTGATAAAAAAATGGCATCACCACCCCATTTTTTATGAAAACAGATGAGCAAAAAAGTAAACAGAAGTTGACTGGATTGCATTATGTTATAAGCCACACGACATATGCATTCAATCCACATGCATAACCTTTCAGTTAATATGTTTACTTTTCCCTTGTAAGGTGTGACATGATTTTAATGTTTACTCAAAGTCCTCATATGTGTAGAAATATGTTACATCATTGGGTTAGGTAGGGACAAAATCAATATGAGTTGGATGTTTAAGGTATCCTATTATTCCCTAGAAACAAACTTTTCCATTGTGTGAAAAAATACAGTTATCATCATATTAAAAGATGTAAGAATCCACATCGCCTCAAAACAGGAAAATCAAAATAAGGGATAAGAAATGAAAGTAAATCAAACCTTTAATGGAAGCCCTCCAACAGCTTGGCAACATCTTATATCCGTAAACTGGGCAAGTTTCTCAATCATACTTAGAACCCTGGAATTAAAGAGTGTTAAAATGATCCAAAACTAATTAGGCAAGACAAGAATCACAAAAATATAATAGGAATAAGATATTAAAAGAACTGTTCCTCAATAAGAATACAATTATGTTCAATCAACTTGTATAATCTGATGAAATAGGCTATCAAAATCATCAACAAAAATTAAAACTGGCCATGAAAATAAGAATTAGATTGACTATCAGAAACTCAAGAATCTACAAATCTGTCACCCAATTTCATCCATCCCTTATCATCAATCATTCTTACAATGTAGTTGTCAATAGTAAGAAATGGTGGAACTATCTTAAACTTACTGAAGCCCGAGTTCCCTGGTTGGGGTCAAAACAAGGACCCTTATAGCTGGCACCCGCTTGGGGCGAAACAATAGTCTCTCCAAAGTTGGTAATGCAAAGGCAGCCGTCTGTGCAAAAATGACAACGAACGCATTAGCTGATTGCACCAAAATAGAAAGAATAGCTATGATGTGAACTAAAGACACTTTTAATCAAACTGCAACCAGTAACGCAATCCCTAGTTACATGATACAAAGAGATCTTAACAAACTAATTTACCTTTCCAGAACCAGTAATGGCACTCCCACATATGTCACGCCCGGCCAGGGCTAATGGTATGCACGCTGTCTACACAAACCCCAATAAATTCAATAAAACTCAAATGACATAAGAAGATATAACAAGAAATGAATTGTCTGTCAATGGTATAGGATTGTAAACCTGAATTGGAGTGGGCTTGGTATGGCCCAATTTCTCACAAGCACGAAGCAAAGGCCGCGACAAATTCAACTCTATGAATGAATTTGCATGAAATGACATTCCCTCTGACGGAGCAAAAAAAGGCTGATTATTGTCATCGGCAATATTAGGAGGAGAATCATCATCGCCTTCCTCTTCGTCTTCAGGCTGCTTATAATTTTCCAAAATAATCACAACCAACAATATTCATTGTAATGAAAAAAAACAATATTTAGTAATCTCTTAGGACATTGGGCTGCTAAAAGATATATTGGGCTCTGTCTTGGGTTGCATAGAGCAACTGGGATCTCCTTTACCTGGGCTACTTAGAGCGCATTTGATAATTATTTCATTTCAGTCTTCAGATTTTATTCAATTTTTTTGAAATCTAAAAATGTTTCAAAATCAAACCATATTTTGAAATCTATCTAAATTTTTTTTCAGTTTTCAGTTTTCTCATTTTTTTTGGTCTCCTTTCTCATTCACCAATTCTAAGTCACAAAACATGCATTGCACTCCATCTATAACTATTAGACTTACACACATGACACTAATACACGCATACGTGCCCCGTTGACCATGGCTACCCCCATGGACGTCGAGCCCAGCTGGTCAACATTTTGTTTAATGTTTTGTCAATATGGATATACAGTAAATGAAATAAAAATAAGTGGAAGCAACAAGAAGAAATTTGTCCGTGGTATAAAATTCTAAACCTGAATTGGAGTGGGCTTGGTATGGTCCAACTCATCGCAAGCCCGAAGCAATGGCTTATTATTATTCCCATTAGAAGGAGCATTACAATCATTATCACCTTCCTCCTGGTCTTCTTCCTCATCAGATTCTGGCTGTTTATAATCTTCCTAAACAAATCCACAACAACCCAAAGATATTTACTCTTCTTTAATAATTTTTAGTTGGATTGAATTAATGAAAATAAAATCATATTCAGTAACCAAGTAAAAAGAGATGAATAGTGAGGGTCAAGTAGTTACTTGTTTGTCGGATTCGCATTCCGAGCTAATAGCCTCGTCATCTTCGTCAGCAGCACTATGGTGTAAGATTAGTTGTTGCTGCAGGGCTTTGGTGATCTTGAAATCGACGGAGGTGGTGCTTCCACAGGCGTGTTCTTGGGAGACTATTTCAAAGTAAGATGCAAAGTCCCATGAGGATTGAAAATTTCCATCACGGAGACCTTGTTCTTCTTCGAAATATTCTTCATCGCTTGGGGGTTCAAATACAAAACTCGAAGTCATTGGAATAAAGATCAGCCTTAGCTTCTATATGAACTAATTGTTAGCTTTGTGAACAGCAGTATATTTCGATAAAAACATAAAAACAAAAGCTCAAACCAAGAAAACGTCCAAAAATGACCAAACACAAGAAGAATTACAATTTTTGTTTCATCACCCAATTCTCAACAACCAGACAGAAAAATTTAGCTACCAAACATATTAATTATACCCAAATTAAACCCTAGTTAAACCACAAATTGCATAATAATTCAATACAAATTAAACCCTATATAAACCCCAAATTCCAGATTTATTTTAATTCAAATGAAATCTCAATAAACCCCAAATTGCAGATTAATTTCTGTATGTACCTCTATAAAGCCAGCCAGCAACAACAGCTCCAATCCAAGCTCAGTAAACAATCCCTGCCAAAAATCAATTAAACATCATTAGAAAAGCTTAATTACACACCCAATTGAAAACTGAATTGGTTAATTAAACCCCAGAACCGAAACCCAATTGGAATCCCTAATTTCAAACCCTTTAACCGAAACCCTAAAGTCGAAGCCCTAAACTATACCCCAAAATTGACATGCATAATAATTGTATTCCGAATTCAAAAGCATCATTTAACCCTAAATCGAAACCCTAGAATTCCCAATTCGAAGCCCTCATTGAAACCCTCAATTTCAGAAATTAGGGTTGGATAAAAAATTTACCTGATGAGGAGGAGGAGATGGCGATTCAGATTCCACTGATAAGCTTCAAATCAATGAGAGATGTGAGACTGAGATGATGAGATGAGTGAGAGAGAGAGAGAGAGAGAGAGAGAGAGTGAAACGAGAGACTAGGGTTGAGTCACAGATTGTCGACGGCGAAAGGGTAATCGAGGCTGAGAGAGGCGAGGCAAGGCGGCGGTGTGCCGGCCCTGGCCCATTGCCAGCAGGGCACAAGCCCAGGGCCCAAAAATTTCTAAAGTAACCCGCATATATCTATCTTAGTTTTTTAAAACAATTAATATTCTATTTAATAAGTCATTTCTTTTTTGCCAAAAAAAAGAAAGTCAGTTTGGACTGAGCTTTTCAAAATTTATAAAAAATTATTTGTTACTCCAAATAAGTAATGTCAAACGGGCACTTTGCTTTCATGTATGATTTTCTTTATGATTGCTGACCTTTTGTTCTCATTTATCCATTGCCATAAAAGAATAGTTTTCAGGTAGGTGGACTTGAGAGTGATGAAAGATGTATAGCGAGTTGAAAACAAAAGGAGAATGCAGAGTTAGGAGTGAGGAGAGACAAAATAAAAATATTTAAACTATTTTGAAACTTTTTTTTTTTTTCCAATGTGTATTAATTGTTGGCTTTAATTGAGTCTACATTCAATCTTAGCCATTAAAAGTTCTTCAATTTTTTTTGTTGAGAAATTATTGTGTCTATAAAGGGGCATAACTTAACCTTTCGTCACAGGCCTTAAAGAACTCAGGAACGGCCCTTGTACTCCTAACTTACATGTAGCACTATGTACTCGTTTAAAGTATTTTTTTAACCATTAATGGTCTTTAGATCAACTTTCATTTATGTGAGCGTGCCACTATTAGCGATTAAAACCCTAACAAACTTAAAAGATGTAATATATTTGCGCCCCAAGTGTTTGGCTTTAAACAAACGATTGTCATTTGGGGTGGGAAAACCTCCTAAGAAAATCATTTTCTATGCCTCGACTAGTGAGGAATTCACAATTTATCTAAATAACACTGGTAAGTAAAGGAAAATACAGGTACTTGAAAATAAAACAAACAAGTTCAAGTAGAAATGCTTGAAATATAATACATGAAAGGAGATGCGAAGTCTAGAAAAGCATCAGAACATTGAACTTCGATTTTTGCCTGAAACGCCATTGCAGAGATGTTTATTTTTTAGGTTGGATTGGACTTTTTGTGATTGGACTGGATTTTACTGAACTGGCAGTACCTTCAACTAATTGGAATTTAGCTGGCAATTGATACCAATGACTGTGTATTGGTAGAGCTTTCTTCAGGTTGGAGCCAAAAGTGATTGGGATCGCTCGTTGTAATTCTGAGCAAAATCTCAAGGATAGCTTTGGAGGTCCTTGGCACCTTTGCTCGCTTTGCTTCTGTATTCGTAGGCTTGAATGATTTGTGTAAATCATTGAACTTGATCAGTTTGATTGAGTAGTTTTTGTTTGGTTGGGGGTTCTATTTTGTTCGATGGGAGCCTTCTATATTTGTAGAGGTTTGAAGGCAACCAAAACTGACAGCCGCCATCTTCAAGGAATCGCACGCCAATCCTATCTATGCTGCCTTCTTGATATTTTGGTGCATCAACTATCATTATTTCTTCACTTGGATGATGCACATCCACATTCTTTTATAATAAAGAAACCAACAGATAATACTACTTTTTGTCTGTTCAATCCTTATCGTTGGTAGTGTTCTAATTCTTATTTGCTTTCTCCTCTTGGCGGGAGCATTTTTGCTCACCACTTTAACCCAATGTGTATCATCATTACCTTTCTTATAACTTGACAATTTTTCATACTTATAACCATAGTTAACTCTTTAATTTTTAATCTTTTAAGTATTTAAAATTAGGAAAATAGCCCAAAATGCCACCATTTTTATAATTGTAACTGAAAATACCACCCTTTTTTAAAAAATTTGGAACTATCACCTATAAATATAAAATTATTGTACTCTTATTGCTGATTTTTCACAAGTTCAGAAATTTGTTCTCTCAGCTCACACAACTCTCTCTCTCTGGCACAACTCTCTTTCTCTTTGGTATCTGTCTATCACAGCTCTCTGGCTCTCTCTTGGCTCTCTCTCTCTCTCTAGCACAACTCTCTGTCTCTCTCTCCAGATCAATCAGAATTCGGATCAACCCCTCATTGTCCGTCTCTTTCCACAAAACCACTCTCTATTCGTGAAACCAACCGCGAATCTCACAGAAGTTTCCTTCTTCAGCTCAAAAAGCATACGCCATGATTTGAATCACCAGGAATTAATCGGACCACCCCAACCAGGTTCATTTCTCTTTTGCCTTTTTCTGATTCGACCTATTTGAAATTGGATCTCGATCAGTTTTCAAATTTGATTTTAGTTTTTTAGGTTGGTTCTTATAATTGAATTTGAATTGAATCTGATTCGGTATTTTGTTTAAAGAATGACGTGGTTCAGTGGGAAAGTCTCTTTGGGGAACTTCCCCGATCTCGCCGGGGCCGTGAATAAGCTCCAGGAGAGCGTCAAGAACATCGAGAAGAACAAGCTGATGATAATGAAGCTGATGTTAAAGGGCAACATCTGAGCTCAGGGGAAAATGCGTCTGACTCTTCAGTGATTGAATTGGAGAAGGTGAAGATGGAGATGAAGATGATGGAAGCTGCATTGCAAGGTGCTGCAAGACAGGCCCAGGTACATGATGAATGATTAGGTAGCATCTTATTTGAGAGCTCATAAGATCACAACCATTTATTATTATCCCTGTTCATTTAGTGGAACACTTGAGACAATACTACTGAACTTCTTGACTGGATTTCTTTAATTTAGAAGCGCTGTCTACATATATCGGAGGTTTATGAAGTTTGCTTAGTTAACCTGAACACCTTTAGTCTTGCAGATGGTGTGTGTCTGTGTCTGTGTCTGTTGATTTAGGAAAATAGAAACATTTTGTATTTCTGTATATGGTAATTAAGTTAAAGCAGCAACAAATACAAGAGAAGAATTATTATACTCTTTCTTCATTGTGGATCTCTCTGGGTGCAGCTATGTTACATTGTTAATGTCTGTTCAATTGTATGTATATCTACAGTTCTGAACGTCTGATATATTTGATTCTTTTTCCAGGCAAAAGTTGATGAGATTGCAAAGTTTATGAATAAAAATGAACAATTAAAATCTGCGATCGAGGATTTGAAGGTATGCATTTTGTAATATTTTTATACCTTCATTTGAGTAGATAAAATAATGGCTTGATCATGCTCATAATAAAGTCATAATCGATCTATAACTCTCTTTT